>NW_028222260.1:0-51554 GCF_056783735.1 Eptatretus burgeri
GGGTTTGGGACCCTCGAGTCCAAAGTTCAAATCCTGCTTGGCTGTTCAATTAATACCAGCTGGGATTGATTCAGCCTGTCATCCTTCTGAGGTCAGCAACCTGAGTACCAGCTTGTTGGGATGATTGAGCTGTTCAAGTATCCTGTGTTGGAGTGGTGACCCGTCAAGGACAGGAGACTGCTTTGGCAGCACTGATTCTCTCTGCAGAGTATGGTCACGATGGATTGGATTGGATTCTGATTACTGCAATGAAGGACTGCACCAATTTGGTCTTCCATTTTAATTGATTTATTTTAATCTCATTCCATATTAAATTGAATAGTAATAAAAGAAAAGGTCATGGTTCAGGATCAGGTGTCCCATCAACGCGGCATGGCTTGGAACCTGGATTGGTACCTGACTTGGAACCCGGATTGGTGTCCGGTCATCACTGCCAGGTCAGGTCAGGTTGGGAGCATGTGCCAGAACAGCGCGTCGCTGCATCCACTTTCTGCCGGTACTCCAGGGGCCTCCGTCTGGCCTTCCCGCAGGCAGATGCCAGGCCCATCCCCATCTCCTTGAGATGCTGGTCAACCTGCTGCAACCACGAGGCACGTGGTCGGCCCACTGGCCTCCTCCACTCACGAGACTCCCTCGCTGAGAGAATCTGGTGAGCAGGATCAGCGTCAAGAAAACGAGCCACATGTCCATACAGCCGCAACTGACGCTCACAGACCATGCAGGTAACAAATCTCATCCGAGTCTCTCTCAGCAACCGCTCGTTGGACACAAAATCTGACCAGCGATTGCCAAGGATTCTCCGAAGAGACCTGGTACCAAAGGAATTAAGTCTCCGTCTCAGATCCTTGGTCAGAGTCCAAGTCTCGTATCCATAGAGCAAGACTGGAAGCACCAAGGACCTGAAATCTCGGACTTTCGTCCTCCCGCACAGGTACCGGCAGCGCCACACCCCATGATCCAGTGAATCCATGACTCCCCAAGCCCGACCCAGACGTCTATTGACCTCTGACTCACAGCCAGCAGAGACATGAATATCACTGCCGAGGTAAGTGAATCTCTCCACGACCTCAACATCCTCAGGACAAGCAGACACAGACAGGACAGCAGCATCCAATATGTCATTGAAAGCCTGGATCTTAGTTTTGACCCAAGAATCCCGTAATCCCAGCGGCTCCGACTCCTCATTCAGCACCTCGAGGGCCCCCAAAAGGATGTCAAAAGTCTCCGCAAAGATGACTGCATCATCTGCGAAATCAAGGTCCGAGATCTTGACATTCCCAAACGATGCACCGCAGCTTGATCTTTCCGACATCCTCCCTAAAATCCAGTCCATACAAGTGCTGAAAAGTGTGGGGGCAAGTACACACCCCTGAAGAACTCCAGTAACAACTGGAAATAAGTCAGAGATGGAACCACCACATCTCACAGCACTCTCAGTTCCAGAGTGGAGTTCAGACATCAGATCGATCAGTTTTGGTGGTACCCCACGAAGACCAAGAATCCTCCAGAGGACATCCCGATTCACTGAATCAAACGCTTTCCAGAGATCAACATTGGCTGCAAGTAGCCCCTACCGAAACTCTCGTCTGCGTTTGGTGAGGACACGAAGAGCAAGGATGCGGTCAATCGTTGACCTCAGTGCGTAATCACTGCCAGCAGTTTATTAAATGGTAGTTCTCATTACATCTATTAACTATGTAACACACTATCACACACACACCACACAACACAAGTCCTGGTGAGGGTGTGCAATCTCTGATTGATCTTTTTATTGTTTCCTTTTTGTGGTGGATTATCCAGCTTCTCAATCCTGCACGCTTTTTGATTTTGTTTGTGGTAGAGGTAAATGCTTACCTAAAAAAATTATTTGTGATGGAGAGGTGGACTGCACTGACCGATCTGATGAAGCTCTTGCAACGTGTAGTTAGTTTAAGTAATGTTTTATATTCTAATATGGAGTTTAATTATCCCATATTTTTCGTAAAGCACATTAACATGATCTCTTTGTTGGTGCTATCTTTGAGCTCATCGGCCTGGTTTTTTGTTGTTTTTTCCCTTCATTACAAAAACAAAACAGTGTGTGTGTCTGTCTTGTGTGTGTCTGTGTCTTTCTTGTGTGGAGCATGCAATACAATCTTGTGTGGAGCATACAATCTTGTGTCTGTGTCTGTCTTGTGTGTGTGTGTCTGGCTTGCTTCAATAGTTGTGATGGCGATGCCTCACAATGCTTTTGTTTCAGACAATACGACCTGCCTACGTGGGGAGTTTGCATGTGGTGGTGCGGTGACAAATCAGTGCGTACCAAAGGCTTGGCTGTGTGATGGGGACGAAGATTGCAACAACGGAGCCGATGAGATTGATTGTGGTAAAGATGCTTTTTGCATTCATTGGTTGAGGTTATTTCATAAGCTGATTAGTAGTGCAGGTGCACACTTACTGTGAGGACTGCTTGTTCATACCAGCTGTGAGTAGGTTTGAGGAACGTGTGGGGGGTGAGACATGCATGCTGGGAGTCCTTTGCCAGGTAGATGGTATGGGTTTTGGATTTAATATTTAAATGCTCTCTCGTGGTTTTATATAGAACACGGTGGTTGCAAAGAAAACGTTGCTGTTTGGATGTGTTTTATCATCATGGGAATTCCCTGCTATGCTGCCATTGCTCCTCTAATACTGCCTTCCCTCCCCCTCCCCTCACACTTCCTTCATTTGCTCTTGCACTGCCTCCCTTCATGCCCCGCCACGCCACGCTTCCTCTTTCTTTCACGCTGCCTCCCCCTCCCCTTCTCGCTGCCGACCACCACCCCCACCCACACTTTCATGCTGCCTTCCCCTCCCCTCAGGCTGCCTTCCTTTCCCTCTCACTGGCTTCCCTTCCCTCCCCTCTTTCTGTCTACACTTCCCTTCCCTCTCTGCCTTCTTTTCCCTTCTCCTCTCACTGCATTACCTTTCCTCCTCTCTTTCTGTCCACACTTCCCTTCCCTCTCTGCCTTCCTTTCCCTCTCTGCCTTCCCTTCCCTCCTCTCACACTGCCTTCTTTTCTCCTCATGCTATCCCCCTCCCAAGTCCCCTCCACCACCAGACAACTCTCTGGGGGTCGAGGAGAGGAACAGGGGTCAAAGAATGTACGAATTGGACAAATGAAAGTTTTTTTTTTAAATCAGTCGGAGCTGCTGCTCGGATCAATTCCACAATTCGTCTCTCAGGTTAACAATAGATTCCAGAGGTTATTGTATGTGTGGAAATTAAATAAAGGCACAAATACTGGTGAGAATTTTTCAACGATTGAAGGGAAACATCCTTCCTTCCGTTCCCCTTCCCTCACGCTTACCCCCTCCAAAAGCCCCCCCCTTCCTCCTCACGGACGTCTCTGGGCGGTGTACGGGCGTTGTTTCGTGTAACCTGTTTGAACATGATGTTTTAATGTTCCCAATTTCACTCAATTTTGGACTAATGTTGGCATTGGGGAATCATTCCCACTGCCCCCCCACCCCCGCTTTCCTGAAGTCCCCCGATCAAACGCATATCCAGAACACCCCCTTCCCTCCCCACTACTTCCCTCTCTCCTCCGTTTTATGAGACTCCCAGAGTGTATAGTGACTTTGGTGAGGCCTCGCTCTCCTCCATCCCTTCCTCGCTTCCCCCCTTAATGGAGACCATGAATTGTGTTTGTTTTCATTGTCATGATCTCATATTTATTCCAAAATGTGCATCGACAGGTGTGGGTGAGCTTGCACCTGCACCACCTACTAACATCCCCAGGAAAACTCCCGGCATGACATCGACAATGAAAGGTATCTAGTTTACTTTTCCTCGGTTTAAAAGCTCGAATTGAAGTTTGTAAAATGTCCAACAGGAGCTTTTTATCCCTTTACTATTTGATTCACAGGTGAGACGACTCTTGCACCTGGCACCACGGGTGAGACGACTCTTGCACCTGGCTCAACAGGTGAGACGACTCTTGCACCTATGTGGAAAGTCGTTCCTGTAACACCCAAGCCACCACGTACCACAATCCTCCCAATTCCCCACACAGGTTTGTAGGTTTGAGTTGGGAGAACAGGATGATCACAAACATGATTGGTCCAGTCGTGTTTGCTGAAATCCTCATGCATAACATGGCCCACACAACACACGTGGTGTCCTTTGACCAATCAGTAGCAGTGCAGTTACAGTGTCGTTTGCTTCAGCTCGATTGGTCTTGTCCCGCTCGTTGTGTTTTCTGGGGTTTTTTTCGTTCTCGTTGAATCTGTGAGGAGATTATTTTTTTAGCTCTCATTGAATCTGTGAGGAGTTTTTCGTTCTCTTTGGATCTGTGAGGATATTATTTTTCCGTTCTCGTTGAATCTGTGAGGATATATTTTTCTTTCTCGTTCAATCTGTGAGGAGATTATTTTTCATTCTCGTTGAGTCTGTGAGTAGATTTTTTTTCATTCTCGTTGAAACTGTGAGATTTTTTTGTTCTCATTGAATCTGTGAGGACATTGTTTTTGTTGCCGTTGAATCTGTAAGGAGATTTTTTTGTTCTCGTTGAATAAATGAGATTATTTTTTCTTTCTCTTTGAATCTGTGAGGATATTATTTTTCTGTTCTCGCTGAATCTGGGAGGAGAATATTTTTTTAGCTCTCATTGATTCTGTGAGGAGATTATTTTTTTCATTCTCATTGAATCTTTGAGGAGGTTATTTTTTTGTTCTCGTTGAATCTGTGAGGAGATTAATTTTTCGTTCTTGTTGAATCTGTGACATTTTTTTTCGTTCTCGTTGAACCTGTGAGGAGATTTTTTTTCTTTATCGTTGAATCTATCAGGAGATTATTTTTTCGTTCTCGTTAAATCTTTGAGATTATTTTGTCGTTCTTGTTGAATTTGTGAGGAGTTTTTTTTCGTTCTCGATGAATCTGAGGTTTTTTTTTTGTTCTCGTTGAATCTATGAGGAGATTATTTTTTCATTCTCGATGAATCTATGAGATTTTTTTTTGTTCTCATTGAATCTGTGAGGAGATTATTTGTTGTTCTCGTTGAATCTGTGAGGAGATTATTTTTTGTTCTCGTTGAATCTGTGAGGAGATTATTTTTTCATTCTCGATGAATCTATATATGAGGAGATTATTTTTTTGTTCTCGTTGAATCTGTGAGGAGATTATTTTTTCGTTATCGTTGAATGTGAGATTTTTTTTTCCGTTCTCCTTGATTCTGTGAGGAGATTATTTTTTCGTTCTTGTTGAATCTGTGAGGAGATTGCTTTTTCGTTCTCGTTAA
Source organism: Eptatretus burgeri (assembly GCF_056783735.1). Taxonomy (NCBI): domain Eukaryota; kingdom Metazoa; phylum Chordata; class Myxini; order Myxiniformes; family Myxinidae; genus Eptatretus; species Eptatretus burgeri. The sequence continues at coordinate 5,258 of NW_028222260.1, forward strand.
ATCTATGAGATTATTTTTGTTCTCGTTGAATCTGTGAGGACATTTTTTTTTCGTTCTCATTGAATCTGTGAGATTTTTTTTTCGTTCTCCTTGAATCTGTGAGGAGATTATTTTTTTGTTCTCGTTGAATGTATGAGATTATTTTTTTGTTCTCGTTGAATCTGTGAGGAGATTATTTTTTTGTTCTCGTTGAATCTGTGAGATTTTTTTTCGTTCTCCTTGAATCTGTGAGGAGATTATTTTTTCGTTCTCGTTGAATCTGTGAGGAGATTTTTTTCTTTATCGTTGAATCTATCAGGAGATTATTTTTTCGTTCTCGTTAAATCTTTGAGATTATTTTGTCGTTCTTGTTGAATTTGTGAGGAGTTTTTTTTCGTTCTCGTTGAATCTGAGGTTTTTTTTTTGTTCTCGTTGAATCTATGAGGAGATAATTTTTTCATTCTCGATGAATCTATGAGATTTTTTTTTGTTCTCATTGAATCTGTGAGGAGATTATTTGTTGTTCTCGTTGAATCTGTGAGGAGATTTTTTTTGTTCTCGTTGAATCTGTGAGGAGATTATTTTTTCATTCTCGATGAATCTATATATGAGGAGATTCTTTTTTTGTTCTCGTTGAATCTGTGAGGAGATTATTTTTTCGTTCTCGTTGAATGTGAGATTTTTTTTCCGTTCTCCTTGATTCTGTGAGATTATTTTTTCGTTCTTGTTGAATCTGTGAGGAGATTGCTTTTTCGTTCTCGTTGAATCTATAAGATTATTTTTGTTCTCGTTGAATCTGTGAGGACATTTTTTTTCGTTCTCATTGAATCTGTGAGATTTTTTTTTCGTTCTCCTTGAATCTGTGAGGAGATTATTTTTTTGTTCTCGTTGAATGTATGAGATTATTTTTTTGTTCTCGTTGAATCTGTGAGGAGATTAATTTTTCGTTCTCGTTGAATCTGTGACATTTTTTTTCGTTCTCGTTGAACCTGTTAGGAGATTATTTTTTCGTTCTCGTTGAATCTGTGAGGATATTATTTTTTCGTTCTCGTTGAATCTGTGAGGAGATTTTTTTCTTTATCGTTGAATCTATCAGGAGATTATTTTTTCGTTCTCGTTAAATCTTTGAGATTATTTTGTCGTTCTTGTTGAATTTGTGAGGAGTTTTTTTTCGTTCTCGTTGAATCTGAGGTTTTTTTTTTGTTCTCGTTGAATCTATGAGGAGATAATTTTTTCATTCTCGATGAATCTATGAGATTATTTTTTCGTTCTCATTGAATCTGTGAGGAGATTATTTGTTGTTCTCGTTGAATCTGTGAGGAGATTATTTTTTTGTTCTCGTTGAATCTGTGAGGAGATTATTTTTTCATTCTCGATGAATCTATATATGAGGAGATTATTTTTTTGTTCTCGTTGAATCTGTGAGGAGATTATTTTTTCGTTATCGTTGAATGTGAGATTTTTTTTTCCGTTCTCCTTGATTCTGTGAGGAGATTATTTTTTCGTTCTTGTTGAATCTGTGAGGAGATTGCTTTTTCGTTCTCGTTAAATCTATGAGATTATTTTTGTTCTCGTTGAATCTGTGAGGACATTTTTTTTTCGTTCTCATTGAATCTGTGAGATTTTTTTTTCGTTCTCCTTGAATCTGTGAGGAGATTATTTTTTTGTTCTCGTTGAATGTATGAGATTATTTTTTTGTTCTCGTTGAATCTGTGAGGAGATTATTTTTTTGTTCTCGTTGAATCTGTGAGATTTTTTTTCGTTCTCCTTGAATCTGTGAGGAGATTATTTTTTCATTCTCGTTGAATCTGTGAGATTACTTTTCCGTTCTCGTTGAATCATTGAGGAGATTGTTTTTTCGTTCTTGTTGAATCTGTGAGGAGATTTTATTTTTCGTTTTTGTTCAAATTGTGAGGAGATTATCTTTTTTGGTTCTTGTTGAATCTCAAGTTTCGGGTTTTCTCGAGCATCTTCACCGTTGTTCTCTTGAGTGGATCTGTGGCCTCTCATTGTCTCCTTCCAGCACAAGGGATGTTTTCCCAAATAATGTGGTTGGGATATTTCTCTTTTGCAATCAACCTGGTTTTTGTCTTGGGTTTCAGTGAGTTCCGTCATTCCATGTGCTTGTGGTGTGTCATGCTGTACGGGTGTGCGCTGAATTCTTCCTACACCCACATGGGACGAGAGTGGTTCTGGTTGTGCGAGTTCGGATTCTTATTGCTAATGACCTTGATCACCCGAACACACTCACATACACATAAACACACACACACACACACACACACACACACACACACCCTCACACAGACAGACACACACCTCCTCACACAGACACACTCTCACACCCACCCTCACACACATACACATACACACATACCCACACACATTCTCACACACACACACACATACACTCACACACATACACACATACACACACACTCACACACATACACATCCACACACACGCACACACACACACACACACACACACACACACACACACACACACACACACACACACACACACACACACACACACACACACACACACACACACACACACACACACACACACACACACACACACATCATCTGCAGATTTTGATGGAGTTTTACATCTTGATGGAATATTTTAATTGGACGTCAAAAGCTGAAACATGAACTTTGACCTTTGTCTAGATTTTTCTTGTGATGAGAAGACCCAATTCCAATGTCAAAGTGGGGACTGTGTGACTGCATCCTGGCGTTGTGACGGCCTATATGACTGTGGTGATGGAAGTGATGAAATAAATTGCGGTGAGTAGACCTTCACTGAAGGAAACTTTGTTTTGTGGTTTAGATGAAACCCAGTTTTGATTGTTACCCTCTCGCTGAACGATAGGGAATTGCATTTGGGTCCGTTTGTCTGTCTTTGTTTGTCCGCACAGAACTTTAGTGTTTTTCTCTGTACAGAACGAAAATGGTCCACAGAAAAAAAAATGATGACGTCATCGTTCACGTGATTTGGTCGCCATCTATACAATAATATAGAAACGCGAAATTTTGGTGACAATTTGCGGCGCCAATCACATCGTAACTCCGGACATTTGGCAGGTATTAACTTTACTCTCTGGAAAGGGGCTTAATGTAATTTTTGTGGTGAACTGATGCTTATCTTTCGTGAAATTCAGGGGTGAAAATGAGCTTCGGGGTCTGAAGCAGACAAAACATTTTTAAAACCAGAAAACAAAAATCATTGTTATTTGCTTTACACTACAGGATATTTTAGCTCGTAATCCAAGAACTAAAATCCTTTGATTCAAACGCTCATTGCTAATTACTTCTATTGGTTTCCAGGTGGCAACATGCCAAAAACTACAATTCCATCAATAGTACACTCACTCCTGAGGAGGCGGTGCAGTTCCCTGTGGAATTCCTAAATTCCATCGAAATATCAGGGATACTGCCACACAAACTGAAGCTGAAAGTGGGATGCCCAGTCATGGTTCTCCGTGCATTGGATGCATCCAATATTGTTGTAGTGCCGGGTTCGCTGGCGAGGACGGAGCAGTTGGGCCGTCTCCCACCGAACACCGGAATTGAAGGTCGTCACTCCGTACAACTCCGAAGTCGACGGGTCGCTTAATGGACCATGGACGTCAATATTTCGACCGCGCGGTTGGGGTATTTTTGTCTGATTCCAATTTACCTAAGTAGCCGCGCGGTCTCGCGCGACCTTTCTTATCCCTCCAACCCCACCCCACCCCGGACAGTTGGAGGGATCCGCTCTGAGGTAACTCACCTCCGGATTGGTCGGAAAGCGTCGGGCGATCGGTGTCCTCCTCTCATTGGACGAGGCGAACATTCCATCTGGCTGGGGCGGGTCGGCCCTGAGGTGATCTCACCCCGGTTGGACGAAGGGAACATTCCATCTTGCTGGGGCGGAGTCGGCCCTGAGGTGATCTCACCCCCGCCTATGTCCATGGCCTCAAACACGTGCGTTATGGTGCCGTGGTGTGAAGTGAAGTGATGAAGAAAACTAACTAAAAAGAAACTCGCAGCGCACACATGAAATTAACCCGTGAGACATAGGGGAGGCATTCTAACTATCCACATATACTTAACGAAATAACTGAACTGTGGGACTGCTGACTGTCTGTGTGCAAAAGGCTTCCAAATTCGTAACAATATTACGAATGGCACCCGCTGCACAGTGTACCGAATGAGGCCAAATGTGATTGAGGTAGTCCTCATTAATGGACCGTCAGCAGGAAAACGCATTAATTCCAAGGATACCGCTTATACCATCAGACAGTGACCTGCTGTTCCAGTTCTGCCGACTACAATTTCCCATACGATCTTGCTTTGCCATGACAATAAACAAAGCACAAGGACAGTCGTTCAAAATCGTCGGACGACATCTACGTCCATCTGTTTTCTCCCACGGGATGTTTTACCTTGCGGCATCAAGAGTTGGATGAAGATGCAGGCTGCATGTCCATGCCCCAGACAACAAAACGAGGAATGTTGTTTTTAAAAATGTGCTACAGTAGACGACTGAAGACACCCTCTCATAACGAAATTGACTCCACTGAATCTGTGAGTAACCCACATCGAACACATACTTTCATTTCAGTGACATTACCCGTCTTTGACTGGTATCCTGCCAGTATGTGTGTGTGTGTGTGTATATATATATATATATATATATATATATATATATATATATATATATATATATATATATATATATATATATATATGTATATATCTATAATTCCAGCAGTGTGTGTGTGTGTGTGTGTGTGTGTGTGTGTGTGTGTGTGTGTGTGTGTGTGTCTGTGACCACTGTTTCTCGACAACCACTGGTCCGATCTAATTGAAACTTGCCAGCTTTATTGCTGGGGACCTGAGTATGTGCCTTTTCAAGGTTGATATTAATCGGGCAAGTGCTTCCCAAGTTATGGCCATTTATTTACCAAAATAATGACAGAACACGTTGCTGCGTAGGCGTGGCCGATGCGCCATTTAGTTACCAATGACAGGACACGTTTCTGCGTAGGCGTGGCCAATGCGCCATTTACTTACCAATGACAGAACACGGAGCTGCGTAGGCGTGGCCAATGCGCCATTTACTTACCAATGAACAGAACACGGAGCTGCGTAGGCGTGGCCGATGCGCCATTTAGTTACCAATGACAGAACACGTTGCTGCGTAGGCGTGGCCGTTGGGGAAGAGATCCTCAGCCGCGTTCCCATCACGGTTTACAACGTACGGACTTCCGGATTGGACTTACTGTATTCTCATAATTTCTCGATTTCTTATGCGCATTTATCGATAAACACAATGCCCCAATCCACTCGTCGTTTACGAGAGTGAAGGAACGGCCTGTGTGGTTGTTTGAAAGTTTGTTTTTTTTTGGTTTGCACGTACGGCCACGCACGTACAGGCACGCGAGAGCAAAGGAACGGCCTGTGTGTTTGTTGTTTCTGGCACGCGGTTTGAAAGTTTTTTAAAAGTTTTTTTGCACATACATGGCCACGCACCTACGGCCACGTACGTACGGGTACGTACGTACGGGCATGTACTAGTATATGTAAACCTTCAAAAATCTTTGAAGTGGCTGAACAGATTTTTGCACACATGACGTCATCGGTCACATGGTTTGGCAGCCATATTGGATTGAAGAAATAGATTAAGTAATGTTTTCTCTGCAACTGCCTAATAAGTAATGTGAAACTTCACAAATGTGATCCAGCAGTGATGGGGAACACATGTTTTAAATTTCAACTTGATCGGACGCATGGTCTGGCAGCCAGGATAATTAAATTTATTGATCTTTTTTATTTGTCAGTTTGTTGATTTGAAGGAAGGTCACTTGGCTGTGCTTGGATGGGTTTGAGGGCAGAGGAGTAGAGTCTGAAATGTTAATCCGATCCAGGTTCCTCCTGAGAACTTCATCTTTCCTTTTTGCTTCAATACTTTTGATATGGAACAACGAGCTATTTCTCCACAAGAGAAAATACGTCAACAATTCAAGAAGTTGGCACGAAATGGGTTGCCAGTTTGTGAAGAGCAAGGCAGGGTGGCAGACTGGATATAAAACACACAAGATGTCCATTGGAATGTTCTTACTTGTTATTTCTGTTGAGGTTCAAAGTGCCATCTCAAAAATAAAATTTGTCGTCTGTCTCTATGTTCACGTTTTTGCAAAGACCGCTGGGCTGACAACCACCACATTTAACACACAGACCAAGTCTGATCCAGGGATTGTCCTCGGTAATTTCATCCACCACCTCAACCTTAAAAGACCCTAAAGAACCCAAAGACCACGAACACCCTTAAAGACCATGAAGAGCCTAAAGACCCTTAAATAACCCAAAACCAAAACGACCATTTCAGACCTCCAAGACCTTGTTGACCCCAAAGACCCCGTAAGACCTCGAAAACTCTCAGGAGCCCATGAGACCCTTACGACTCGGTCCATACGTGAAGCCATCTGTGAAGCCACGTGTCGATACGTGTATTAATTACATACTGTGTGAACATCAGTTGCACCCTGATCACACGGACATCGATAAATTGCGTACTATTGCAATGTATGCCTGTTGTTGACTTAATAGTTAGATTGGTGGGTTTGGGACCCTCGAGTCCGAAGTTCAAATCCTGCTTGGCAGTTCAATTAATTCCAGCTGGGGTTGATTCAGCCTGTCATCCTTCTGAGGTCAGCAACCTGAGTACCAGCTTGTTGGGATGATTGAGCTGTTGAAGTATCCTGTGTTGGATTGGTGACCCGTCAAGGACAGGAGACTGCTTTGGCAGCACTGATTCTCTCTGCAGAGTATTTTCACAATGGATTGGATTGGATTCTGATTGCTGCAATGAAGGACTGTACCGATTTGGTCTTCCATTTTAATTGATTTATTTTAATCTCAATCCATATTAAATTGAATGGTTATAAAAGAAAACGTCATGGGTCAGGGTCAGGTGTCCCATCAAAGCGGCACGGCTTGGAACCTGGATTGGTACCTGACTTGGTACCCGGCTTGGTGTCTGGTCATCACTGCCAGCAGTTTATTAAACGGTAGTTCTAATTACATCTTTTAACTATGTAACACACCAGCACACAAACACCACACAACACAAGTCTTGGTGAGGGTGTGCAATCTCTGATTGATCTATTTCTTGTTTCCTTTTTGTGGTGGATTATGCAGCTTCTCAATCCTGCACGCTTTTTGATTTTGTTTGTGGTGGAGGTAAATGCTTAACTAAAAAAATTATTTGTGATGGAGAGGTGGACTGCACTGACCACTCTGATGAAGCTCTCGCAACCTGTAGTGAGTTCAAGTACTGTTTTATATTCTAATATGGAGTTTACTTAACCCATATTTTTCGTTAAGCATATTAACAAGATCTCTTTGTTGGAGCTATGACAATTTTTGAGCTCATCGGCCTGGTGTTTTGTTGTTTTTTTCCCTTCATTCCAAAAACAAAAGAGTGTGTGTGTCTGTGTCTGTCTTGTGTGTGTCTGTGTCTGTCTTGTGTGTGTCTGTATCTGTCTTGTGTGGAGCATACAATGCAATCTTGTGTGGAGCATACAAGCTTGTGTCTGTGTCTGTCTTGTGTGTGTGGGTGTGTTTGTCTGTCTTGCTTCAATAGTTGTGATGGCGATGCCTCACAATGCTTTTATTTCAGACAATACGACCTGCCTATCTGGGGAGATTGCATGTGGTGGTACGATGACAAATCAGTGCGTACCAAAGGCTTGGCTGTGTGATGGGGACGAAGATTGCAACAACGGAGCCGATGAGATTGATTGTGGTAAAGATGCTGTGCATTCATTGGTTTAGGTTATTTCATAAGCTGATTAGTAGTGCAGGTGCACACTTACTGTGAGGACTGCTTGTTCATACCAGCTGTGAGGAGGTTTGAGGAACGTGTATTGGGGGGGGGGGTGGGTAAGACATGCATGCCGGCAGTCCTTTTCTAGGTGGATGGTATGGGCTTGGGATTTAATATTTAAATGCCCTCTCGTGGTTTTATATATTACACGGCGGTTAGAAAGAAAACGTTGCTGTTTGGATGTGTTTTATCATGATCGGAATACCCTGCTGTGCCCCACCCCTCCCCTCACACTTCCTTCACTTGCTCTTACACTGCCTCCCTCCCCCCTCCCAAGCCCGCTTTCCCTCAAGTCCCCCTATCAAACGCATGTCCAGAACACCTCCTTCCCCTCCCTCTCTCCTCCGTTTTATGAGACCCCCCAGAGTGTATAGTGACGTGTGCTGAGGCCTCGCTCGCCTCCCCCCCCTTTCCTCGCGCTCCTCCGCCCTCCCCCTTCCTAACTCCCATCTTGCTCTCCCCCAACTTTCTAGCTCCTCTTTCCTCACCCCTTCCTCGTTCCCCTTGTCCTACACCGCCCCCCGCCCCTAATATCCCCTTCGGGTTGAATTTGTCAGTCAGACATAAAAGTTAAGGTGATAGATTCCACAATCCTGCTTTCCCCCATAATGGAGACCATGAATTGTGTTTGGTTCATTGTCATGATCTCATATTTATTCCAACATGTGCATCGACAGGTGAAGGTAAGCTTGCACCTGCACCACCGACTGACATTCCCAGGAAAACTCCCGGCATGACTTCGACAATGAAAGGTATCATGTTTACTTTTCCTCGGTTGAAAAGCTCGAATTGAAGTTTGTAAAATGTCTAACAGGAGCTTTTAATCCCTTTACTATTTGATTCACAGGTGAGACGACTCTTGCACCTGGCACCACGGGTGAGACGACTCTTGCACCTGGCTCCACAGGTGAGACGACTCTTGCACCTGTGCGAAAAGTCGTACCTGTAACACCCAAGCCACCACGTACCACAATCCTCCCAATTCCCCACACAGGTTTGTAGGTTTGAGTTGGGAGAACAGGATGATCACGAACATGATTGGTCCAGTCCTGTTTGCTGAAATCCTCATGCATAACATGGCCCACACAACACATGTGGTGTCCTTTGACCAATCAGGAACAGTGCAGTTGCAGTATCGTTTGCTTCAGCTCGATTGGTCTTGTCCAGCGCGTTGTGTTTTCGGTGTTTTTTTTCGTCCTCGTTGAATCTGTGAGGAGATTGTTTTTTCTTTCTTGTTGAATCTGTGGGATTATTTTTTAGTTCTCATTGAATCTGTGAGGAGATTATTTTTTCGTTCTCGTTGAATCTGTGGAGATTTTTTTCTTTCTTGTTGAATCTGTGAGGAGATTATTTTTTGGTTCTCATTGAATCTTTGAGATTATTTTGTCGTTCTCGTTGAATCTGTGAGGAGATTATTTTTTCTTCCCGTTGAATATGTGAGGAGGTTATTTTTTCGTTCTCGTTGAATCTGTGAGGAGGTTATTTTTTTCGCTCTCGTTTAGTCTGTGAGGAGATTATTTTTCCATTCTCGTTGGATCTGTGAGGAGATTTTTTGTTTGTTCTCGTTGAATCTGTGAGGAGATAATTTTTTCATTGTCGTTGAATCTGTGAGATTACTTTTTCATTTTCGTTGAATCTTTGAGGCGATTTTTTTTGTTCTCGTTGAGTCTGAGATTAGTTTTTGCTCTCGTTTAATCTGTAAGGAGATTTTTTTTTGTTCTCGTTGAATCAATGAGGAGGTTATTTTTTTGTTCTCGTTGAATCTGTGAGGAGATTAATTTTTCGTTCTCGTTGAATCCGTTAGGAGATTATTTTTTCGTTGTCATTGAATCTTTTAGATTATTTTGTCGTTCTCGTTGAATCTGTGAGGAGATTATTGTGTTCTAATTGAATCTGTGAGGAGATTATTTTTGTTCTCGTTGGATCTGTGAGGAGGCTTTTTCGTTCTTGTTGCATCTGTGAGGAGGTTATTTTTCATTCTCGTTGAGTCTGTGAGATTACTTTTTCACACTCGTTGAATCTGTGAGGAGATTTTTTGTTCTTGTTGAATCTGTGAGGAGATTATTTTTTCATTGTCGATGTATCTTGGAGATTTTTTTTTGTTCTCGATGAATCTGTGAGGAGATTATTTTTTCGTTTTTCGTTGAATCTGTGAGATTATTTTTTTAGTTCTCATTGAATCTGTGAGGACATTATTTTTTTCATTCTCGTGGAATTTGTGAGGATTTTTTTTGTTCTCGTTGAATCTGTAAGGAGATTATTTTTTGTTCTAGTTGAATCTGTCAGGAGATTTTTTTTTGTTCTCGTTCAATCAATGAGGAGATTATTTTTTTAATTCTCGTTGAATCTGTGAGGTTGTTTTTGTTCTCGTTGAATCAGTGAGGACATTATTTTTTCATTCTCGATGAATCTATGAGATTTTTTGTTCTCGTTGAATCTGTGAGGAGATTATTTTTTCGTTCTCATTGAATCTGTGAGATTATTTTTTTCGTTCTCGTTGAATCTCTGAGGAGATTATTTTTCCGTTATCGTTTTATCTGTGAGGAGATTGTTTTTTCGTTCTCGTTGAATCTGTGAGGAGATTATTTTTTCGTTCTTGTTGAATCTGTGTGGAGATTATTCTTTGTTCTCGTTGAATCTGTGAGGAGATTATTTTTTCATTCTCGTTGAATCTGTGAGGATTTTTTTTAATCTCGTTGAATCTGTGAGATTATTTTTTGTTCTAGTTGAATCTGTAAGGAGATTTTTTGTTCTCGTTGAATCAATGAGTTATTGTTTCATCCTCGATGAATCTGAGAGTTTTTTTGTTCTCGTCGAATCTGTGAGATTATTTTTTCATTCGATGAATCTATGAGGAGATTATTTTTTCGTTCTTGTTGAATCTGTGAGGAGATTATTTTTTCGTTCTCGTTGAATCTGTGAGGAGATTGTCTTTTCGTACTCGTTGAATCTGTGAGGAGATTATTTTTCCGTTCTTGTTGAATCTGTGAGGAGATTATTTTTTCGTTCTTGTTGAATCTGTGAGGAGATTATTTTTCCGTTCTCGTTGAACCTGTGAGGAGATTATTTTTCCGTTCTCGTTGAATCTGTGAGGATTTTTTTTCGTTCTTGTTCAACCTGTGAGGAGATTATTTTTTGTTCTCGTTGAATCTGTGAGGAGATTTTTCCGTTCTCATTGAAACTGTGAGATTATTTTTTTCGTTCTCGTTGAATCTGTGAGGAGATTATTTTTTTGTTCTCGTTGAATCTGTGAGGAGATTATTTTTTTCTTTCTTGTTGAATCTCAGGTTTCGGGTTTTATCGAGCATCTTCTCCCTTGTTCTCTTGAGTGGATCTGTGGCCTCTCATTGTCTCCTTCCAGCACAAGGGATGTTTTCCCGAATAATGTGGTTGGGATATTTCTCTTTTGCAATCAACCTGGTTTTTGTCTTTGGTTTCAGTGAGTTCCGTCATTCCATGTGCTTGTGGTGTGTCATGCTGTACGGGTGTGAGCTGAATTCTTCCTACACCCACGTGGGACGAGAGTGGTTCTGGTTGTGCGAGTTCGGATTCTTATTGCTAATGACCTTGATCACCCGAACACACTCACATACACATAAACACACACACACACACACACACACACACACACACACACACACACACACACATATACACAGACACACACACACATACACATAAACACACATACATACACACACACACACACACACACACACACTCACATACACATAAATACACACACATACACACACACACACATACACTTAAACACATACACACACACACATACACATAAACACACACACACACACACACACACACACACACACACACACACACACACACACACACACACACACACACACACACACACACACACATCCTCTGCAGATTTTTATGGAGTTTTCCATCTTGATGGAATATTTTAATTGGACGTTAACGGTTGAAACATGAACTTTGACCTTTGTGTAGATTTTTCTTGTAATGAGACCCACTTCCAATGCCAAAGTGGGGACTGTGTGACTGCATCCTGGCGTTGTGACGGCCTATCTGACTGTGGTGATGGAAGTGATGAAGAAGACTGCCGTGAGTAACCTTCACTGAAGGAAACTTTGTTTTGTGGTTGAGATGAAACCCAGTTTTGATTGTTATCCTCTTGCTGAACGTTAGGGAATTGCATTTGGGTCTGTTTGTCTGTCTGTTTGTTTGTCCGCACAGAACTTTTGTGTTTTTCTCTGCACAGAACTAAAATGCTCCACAGAAAAAAAAAATGACGTCATCGGTCACGTGATTTGGTCGCCATCTATATATTAATACTGAAGGACCAATTTTGTGCTCCTCCAAGCGGTCGCGTCACGTTTTTCTCGGTACTGTGACCTGGACTGAAAGAAACTTCGTACCTGTAAGAGTGCATCGCACATAGTGGCAATAGTCAAACTTCAACTCTGAAGCAGAATAAACACTTTTCGTTTTACATTCGTTTACATGGCGACGTGTGACGTCACCGCTGAGAGGCGTAAGGACGCCATGACGTCTGTCGTCGACAGACCGTCACCGCTGAGAGGTGTAATTCCACTCCTCGAAAATAGCGTCTGCAATGTTAAACCCTTTTCTGCACATGCTGACTACCTCAGAATGTGATTTTGACACAAAAAATGCAACAAGAAACATTGTATCTTCTATCCATATATTAATACTGAAGGACCAATTTTGTGCTCCTCCGAGCAGTCACGTCACGTTTTTCTCGGTACTGTGACCTGAGAAGTTTTGACGCGGTGTTTGTACGTCAAAGTAGACACGTGCACAAATCAGGGGACTTCTTCACAAGGAGTAGTGTACACCAAAAATGTCGTGTACAAGGACGTTTTGTAGGCCTCATTAGGTGAGGCCATGGAGTACATTGACTGGGATCCGGCTCTTACAAGAGCCGCCACTGGTTGTCATATTGGGCTCATGGAACGGAATCCGTCTGTGACGGGGTTTCGGCTCGTCTATACAATAATATAGAAACGCCACATTTTGGTGACAATTTACGGCAACAAATCACATCGTAACTCCGGATATTTGGCAGGTATTAACTTTACTATCTGGAAGGTGGCTTAATGTAATTTTTGTGGTGAACTGATGCTTATCTTTCGTGAAATTCTGGAGTGAAAATGAGCTTCGGGGTTTGAAGCAGACAAAACATTTTTAAAACCAGAAAACAAAAATCAATGTTATTTGCTTTAGAGGATATTTTAGCCCGTAATCCAAGAACTAAAATCCGTTGATTCAAACGCTCATGACTAATTACTTCTATTGGTTTCCAGGTGGCAACATGCCAAAAACTACAATTCCATCAATAGTACACTCACTCCTGAGGAGGCGGTGCAGTTCCCTGTGGAATTCCTAAATTCCATCGAAATATCAGGGATACTGCCACACAAACTGAAGCTGAAAGTGGGATGCCCAGTTATGGTTCTACGTTCATTGGATGCACCCAATATTGTTGTGGTGCTGGGTTCGGTGGCGAGGACGACTGCCAGACTGAGCAGTTGGGCCGTCTCCCTCGAACACTGGAATTGAATGTCGTCACTCCAGACAACTCCGAAGTCGACGGGTTGCTTAATGGACCGTGGACGCCAATATTTCGACCGCACGGTTGGGGTGTTTTTGTCTGATTCCAATTTACCTAAGTATCCGCACGGTCTAGCTACCGGGGAAACCACACCCTCGGCCGGCTTTGTCCGAACCGAGTTGCTGTTACCGACTCGGCTCCGGCGTAACCAAGCGGAAATTACCAAAGCCGCGCCGGTCCAAATGACAATTTACGGCACAATCGGCCTCCCTAATTCTCAAGCCCGAACCATACTGGGTCAATGAAATAAAGTACAGACAACGAACTGGAACATTTAACAGTTATTTATTTACAATTGTAAGAGGGAGGGAAACACAGAGCAGACTTAACCACAGAATATGATGTCGGCAAATTTACAAAGGCAATCACTTAAACGATTTCTACTTAACAGACTGGCAACAGACAGACACACACACCCAAAAAGAAATGGACCTCGTGGGTTTTTACTCGGCCCTTTAGCTCGGGATGGAAGGCGAGCTGAAGGTCAGAGTCTGGCCGGGTACCTGGCCGCCTCGTGCGGTTTCACCTACTCCAACCCAGCACGGTGGGACTCGAACTCACGACCCGGAATCCAAAGAGCCCATGATCCTGGCAGCGACGAACGACGACACGAGCACCACGGAACACCTCTGCCACGACAACCACCACCACCACGAGCACCAACACGACCACCGACCACCAAGGTACCCCGAAAAAAACCAGGACCAAGACCAGACACACGACGACCAACCAACCACCCTGGATACAGCTCGCGACCTTTCTTATCCCTCCCCCCCAACCCCCCCCCGAGCGGTTGGAAGGATCCGCTCTGAGGTAACTCACCTCCATTCCATCTGGCTGGGGCGCGGTCGGCCCTGAGGTGATCTCACCCCCGGTTGGACGAAGGGAACATTCCATCTTGCTGGGGCGGAGTCGGCCCTGAGGTGATCTCACCCCCGCCTATGTCCATGGCCTCAAACACGTGCGTAATGGCACCGTGGTGTGAAGTGAAGTGATGTAGAAAACTAACGAAAAAGAAACTCGCAGCGCACACATGAAATTAACCCGTGAGACATAAGGGAGGCATTCTAACTATCCACATATACTTAACGAAATAACTGAACTGTGGGACTGCTGACTGTCTGTGTGCAAAAGGCTTCCAAATTCGTAACAATATTACGAATGGCACCCGCTGCACAGTGTACCGAATGAGGCCAAATGTGATTGAGGTAGTCCTCATTAATGGACCGTCAACAGGAAAACATGCGTTAATTCCAAGGATACCGCTAATACCATCAGACAGTGACCCACTGGTCCAGTTCCGCCGACTACAATTTCCCATACGATCTTGCTTTGCCATGATAATAAACAAAGCACAAGGACAGTCGGTCAAAATCATCGGACGAGATCTATGTCCATCTGTTTTCTCCCATGGGATGTTTTACGTTGCAGCATCAAGAGTTGGATAAAGATGCAGGCTGCATGTCCATGTCTCAGACAATAAAACGAGGAATGTTGTTTTTAAAAATGTGCTCCAGTCGACGACTGAAGACACCCTCTCATAACGAAATTGACTCCACTGAATCTGTGAGTAACCCACATCAAACACATACCTTCATTTCAGTGACATTACCCATCTTTGACGGGTATCCTGCCAGTACATATATATATATATATATATATATATATATATATATATATATATATATATATATATATATATATATATGTGTGTATATATATATATATATATATATATATATATATATGTGTGTGTATATATATATATATATATATATATGTATATATATATATATATATATATATATATATATATATATATATATATATATATATATATATATATATATATATATATATATATATATATATATATATATATATATATATATATATATATATATATATTGTTACGGCTGTGGAAATTCGCAAAACACCATGAAGGGCCCGTAGGTGAGATAACTCTAAGTACATGTGTAGTTAGCCCCAAACCCGTTGTTTAGAGGGAATTTATGTGATCCATTCGGGCTGCGATGATTTGAGATAGCTGTTTTTCTGTTCTATCTTTATTTTGAATCAACCACGTCTCAACCGCCATAACCATCAAACCACCACCGATAAACCCTCCACCACCCACACCTCTCTCCTTCTACGGCCATTCCCGCACCACCTGTGAACACTGAGCGTCGGGCTGTCTTGGGCTCGTTCAAGAGCCGCACCGAGCCGCGAGTGCAAATAGCGGACTTTCCGAGGGAGAATTCAGATCAAGACCGCGACACGCTCACTTCTGATCCATCCAATTAGCAAGCGCGGAGCGGCTTGGCCCCGCCTCCAGGCGCATCTGTGTGAAATCCATATATGCAAATTCTAGGATCAGGGGAGGTTCATGCCCACTTTTCCTCCGTCCAATTGGCGAGCGTGGCTCCGCCCCCGAGGTCATTCTGATCCGGAAATTTGCATATTGTTCCTCCAGCCGGCCTATAAAACGGTGAGCGAAAGGCGAATCGGGAAGAGTCAGTTTTTGGTTGGAGAGCAGAGCGTGGCAGCGGCAGAGCGTGGCAGCGGCAGAGTGTGGCAGCGGGAGAGTGTGGCAGAGAGGGGAGTCGGGTGGCGAAGGCATTGAGTTGGGTTCTGCAGTCGGCTGAGGAGAGTTGTGGGAAGAGGCCAAGGAGCTCGGGTCCGAGGTGAGAAGGACGGCGGTCGGCGACGAGGTCGCGGTGGGAGATCGCTCGTCGAGGGATCCAAGCCAGCCAGCCATTCTCCCTCCCCCAGGGCATCAACAATTCCCCCTTTTCCCCCGCGCTGAGATAGTGCAACAAAGGGGGCGCCGTTCCCACCCCACTCCAAATGTCGTGCCAACAAAACCCGCGAAGGAGCACGGAGTCGGGGCATAGCCACGCGGCTATATCTGCGGCTCGTCCGCCAACGCGTCATGAGGATGCGGGTAGGATCCACCTGGTCTCGCGGACCTGGCCGCTCCTTCAGGTCCCGCGCACATATTGGCCTACAGGCCCGTCTGACCCCTTGTCTATGAGGGTGGCTTCTTTCCTTTGCTTTTGAGTAAATGTGTGTTGGCGCCGTGTCTTGTAAAATAGAACTGTATAAGTGTTGCCGTGTGTACGCGTATTCGGTTTTAACTCTGCGTCATTGTTTCTTTTGTTTTACTGCAAAAGGTGCATTCTGACTGTTTGGCTGTATATGTGTGCTTTCCGTGTGTCGCGTAATAAATGTGCATTGTGTGACCTGTTTTCCCGTTTCGCTTCGTCTTTTCTTTAATTGACTCTCCATCCTGCTTCACGTAAAGGGTTCGTAGTGGGCTTAATACGCCCGATAAGTAATCGGAACCGTCGAGGCCGACGATAACACCGCTTGGTTATCACTGTAGCACGGAATGGACCGCTTAAGCGGCCCGTGTCCGGAGTCGACCTGCGGAGAGGTGCGATCGCCCGGTCGACCATTCGCGCAGGGACTGAGGTAGATCGAATTTGGCGAGCGACCCTATCCTGCGCGGGTGGGCAATTGGCACGATCGTGGTGAGGTTAAACCCCCACCCATGACTAGCTCCCGGCGTTGGTCCGAGAGGGTCACGACAGAATTGTCCGTTCCGGTGGGCGAGGCGGCCGCCATTCGAGTCGAGCGGAATGAAGACCAATGAAGACCACCCTTAAAGACCATGAAGAGCCTGAAGACCCTTAAATAGCCCAAAACCAAAACGACCATTTCAGACCAATAAGACCTTGTTGACCCCAAAGACCTCGAAGACTCCGAGGACCCATGAGACCCTTACGACTCAGTCAATACGTGAAGCCATCTGTGACGCCATATGTCGATACATGTATTAATTACATACTGTGTGAACATCAGATGCACCCTTATCACACGTCCATCGATAAATTGCTTACGATTGCAATGTATGCCTTTTGTTGATTTAATAGTTAGATTGGTGGGTTTGGGACCCTCGAGTCCAAAGTTCAAATCCTGCTTGGCTGTTCAATTAATACCAGCTGGGATGGATTCAGCCTGTCATCCTTCTGAGGTCAGCAACCTGAGTACCAGCTTGTTGGGATGATTGAGCTGTTCAAGTATCCTGTGTTGGAGTGGTGACCCGTCAAGGACAGGAGACTGCTTTGGCAGCACTGATTCTCTCTGCAGAGTATGATCACGATGGATTGGATTGGATTCTGATTACTGCAATGAAGGACTGCACCAATTTGGTCTTCCATTTTAATTGATTTATTTTAATCTCATTCCATATTAAATTGAATAGTAATAAAAGAAAAGGTCATGGATCAGGATCAGGTGTCCCATCAACGCGGCATGGCTTGGAACCTGGATTGGTACCTGACTTGGAACCCGGATTGGTGTCCGGTCATCACTGCCAGGTCAGGTCAGGTTGGAAGCATGTGCCAGAACTGCGCGTCGCTGCGTCCACTTTCTGCCGGTACTCCAGGGGCCTCCGTCTGGCCTTCCCGCAGGCAGATGCCAGGCCCATCCCCATCTCCTTGAGATGCTGGTCAACCTGCTGCAACCACGAGGCACGTGGTCGGCCCATTGGCCTCCTCCACTCACGAGACTCCCTCGCTGAGAGAATCTGTTGAGCAGGATCAGCGTCAAGAAAACGAGCCACATGTCCATACAGCCGCAACTGACGCTCACAGACCATGCAGGTAACAAATCTCATCCGAGTCTCTCTCAGCAACCGCTCGTTGGACACAAAATCTGACCAGCGATTGCCAAGGATTCTCCGAAGAGACCTGGTACCAAAGGAATTAAGTCTCCGTCTCAGATCCTTGGTCAGAGTCCAAGTCTTGTATCCATAAAGCAAGACTGGAAGCACCAAGGACCTGAAATCTCGGACTTTCGTCCTCCTGCACAGGTACCGGCAGCGCCACACCCCATGATCCACTGAATCCATGACTCCCCAGGCCCGACCCAGACGTCTATTGACCTCTGACTCACAGCCAGCAGAGACATGCATATCACTGCCGAGGTAAGTGAATCTCTCCACGATCTCAACATCCTCACCACAAGCAGACAGACAGGACAGCAGCATCCAAGATGTCATTGAAAGCCTGGATCTTAGTTTTGACCCAAGAATCCCGTAATCCCAGCGGCTCCGACTCCTCATTCAGCACCTCGAGGGCCCCCAAAAGGATGTCAAAAGTCTCCGCAAAGATGACTGCATCATCTGCGAAATCAAGGTCCGAGATCTTGACATTCCCAAACGATGCACCGCAGCTTGATCTTTCCGACATCCTCCCTAAAATCCAGTCCATACAAGTGCTGAAAAGTGTGGGGGCAAGTACACACCCCTGACGAACTCCAGTCACAACTGTAAATAAGTCAGAGATGGTACCACCACACTTCACAGCACTCTCAGTTTCAGAGTGGAGTTCAGACATCAGATCGATCAGTTTTGGTGGTACCCCACGAAGACCAAGAATCCTCCAGAGGACATCCCGATTCACTGAATCAAACGCTTTCCAGAGATCAACATTGGCTGCAAGTAGCCCCTACCGAAACTCTCGTCTGCGTTTGGTGAGGACACGAAGAGCAAGGATACGGTCAATCGTTGACCTCAGTGCGTAATCACTGCCAGCAGTTTATTAAATGGTAGTTCTAATTACATCTATTAACTATGTAACACACTATCACACACACACCACACAACACAAGTCCTGGTGAGGGTGTGCAATCTCTGATTGATCTTTTTATTGTTTCCTTTTTGTGGTGGATTATCCAGCTTCTCAATCCTGCACGCTTTTTGATTTTGTTTGTGGTGGAGGTAAATGCTTACCGAAAAAAATTATTTGTGATGGAGAGGTGGACTGCACTGACCGATCTGATGAAGCTCTTGCAACGTGTAGTGAGTTCAAGTACTGTTTTATATTCTAATATGGAGTTTAATTATCCCATATTTTTCGTAAAGCACATTAACATGATCTCTTTGTTGGTGCTATCTTTGAGCTCATCGGCCTGGTTTTTTGTTGTTTTTTCCCTTCATTACAAAAACAAAACAGTGTGTGTGTCTGTCTTGTGTGTGTCTGTGTCTTTCTTGTGTGGAGCATGCAATACAATCTTGTGTGGAGCATACAATCTTGTGTGGAGCATACAATCTTGTGTCTGTGTCTGTCTTGTGTGTGTGTGTGTGTGTCCGGCTTGCTTCAATAGTTGTGATGGCGATGCCTCACAATGCTTTTGTTTCAGACAATACGACCTGCCTACGTGGGGAGTTTGCATGTGGTGGTGCGGTGACAAATCAGTGCGTACCAAAGGCTTGGCTGTGTGATGGGGACGAAGATTGCAACAACGGAGCCGATGAGATTGATTGTGGTAAAGTTGCTGTGCATTCATTGGTTGAGGTTATTTCATAAGCTGATTACCGGTGCAGGTGCACGCTTACTGTGAGGACTGCTTGTTCATACCAGCTGTGATGAGGTTTGAGGAACGTGTATTGGGTTGGGGGTGGGGGGGGTGAGACATGCATGCCGGCAGTCCTTTTCGAGGTTGATGGTATGGGCTTGGGATTTAATATTGAAATGCCCTCTCGTGGTTTTATAGAGAACACGGCGGTTACAAAGAAAACCTTGCTGTTTGGATGTGTTTTATTATGATCGGAATACCCTGCTGTGCTGCTTACCCCCCTCACCTCACACTTCCTTCACTTGCTCTTACACTGCCTCCCCCCCCTCCGAACCCCGCTTTCCCTCAAGTCCACCTATCAAACGCATGTCCAGAACACCTCCTTTCCCTCCCTCTCTCCTACGTTTTGAATCACCCGGAGTGTATAGTGACGTGTGGTGAGGCCTCGCTCTTCTCCCCCCCTTTCCTCGCTTCCTCCACCCCGCCCCCTTTCCTAACTCCTTCCCCCTTCATGCTCTCCCCCAACTTTTTAGCTCCTCTTTCCTCACTCTTTCCTCGTTCCCCTTGCCCTCCTACACCGCCCCCCCGCCCTAATATCCCCTCCCTGTTGAATTTGCCAGTCAGACATAAAAGTAAAGGTGATAGATTTGTGTTTGTGTTCATTGTCATGATATTTATTCCAACACGTGCATCGACAGGTGAAGGTAAGCTTGCACCTGCACCACCGACTGACATTCCCAGGAAATCTCCCAGTATGACATCGACAATGAAAGGTATCATGTTTACTTTTCCTCGGTTTAAAAGCGAGAATTGAAGTTTGTAAAATGTCTAACAGGAGCTTTTAATCCTTTTACTATTTTGTCCAAGAATTGAACATGTTACCTGGCTCCACAGGTGAGACGACTCTTGCACCTGGCACCACAGGTGAGACGACTCTTGCACCTGGCTCCACAGGTGAGACGACTCTTGCACCTGGCACCACAGGTGAGACGACTCTTGCACCTGGCTCCACAGGTGAGACGACTCTTGCACCTGGCACCACAGGTGAAACGACTCTTGCACCTGGCACCACAGGTGAGACGACTCTTGCACCTGGCACCACAGGTGAGACGACTCTTGCACCTGGCACCACAGGTGAAACGACTCTTGCACCTGGCACCTTAGGTGAGACGATTCTTGCACCTGGCACCACAGGTGAGACGACTCTTGCACCTGGCACCACAGGTGAGACGACTCTTGCACCTGGCTCCACAGGTGAGATGACTCTTGCACCTGGCACCACAGGTGACACGACTCTTGCACCTGGCACCACAGGTGACACGACTCTTGCACCTGGCACCACAGGTGACACGACTCTTGCACCTGGCACCATAGGTGACACGGCTCTTGCACCTGGCACCACAGGTGACATGACTCTTGCACCTGTGCGGAAAGTCTTACCTGCAACAACCAAACCACCACGTATCACCATCCTCCCAAATCCGCACACAGGTTTGTAGGTTTGAGTGTAGATAACCCCACACAGGTTATCAATACCTGTCAGGCACTTTTCTGAACATTTTGTTTTGCTTTCAGATGGCTGGAGTGAATGAAGAACAACACTGAAGATGCTGCAAGCTTGACCAAATCGTGCATTATGGTGTTTCTCTTTTGGCCTTTCGACTGTGAAATGTCACCGTCGACTCCCTGACCCTGGTTGTGAATTCTACTTGAATGTGAAACGACATCATTTTTTTATTATTTGTTAATTTTAGTGCCATTGAAATGTTCTGTAATTTCACCCGTGTTTCTTGTTTCACTAAACTCTGAAGAGTGGCCCGACAGCATCCTGCACTATTTGTACGAGTGTTTTAAAAAAGTTTTTTGTATTTTTAATATAAACAAGTCTGAAGATTACAATGGCTTACGAGCGGGACTTGACGATATCGATTGTTTCAGAAGTCAAGGATGAGACAATGTGATGATTTTTGACCAAGTTATAATTAAAAAATATTGTCATCCTCCCTCTCAAAGTTTGGGCGGTCGGATGATTTTTATGTCAAAATTCGCAATTTTCTAAGTTTTTGACCTTGTGTACTTGACCTTGGAACGAAAATGAAAAATCGGACAACGACGAGTTTTAGATAATTCATTTTGCTATTCAAATACCGAAGAACCCATTCCATTCAGTCAATTCCCTCGGAGAAGACAGATTTTTAATCCGACCACCCCCTAAAAATGATTATTTTTTCAGCGTGGCTTCACCCACAATGGGCGGAGCACGCCCTCATCCAGGAAAACAACCAGACATTGATATCGAACACATAACCAAGTTTCATCAAGATCGGATCAAAGTCCACGGAGTTATGCTCTGAACAGACAGACAGACACACAGACATAACGAATATAGTGGTCACTCTGACTGGCGCTCGTGAACCAATATTTATTTCCTGTTCATGTTGGCTTTATTTTCTGTTATTGAACACATCCAGCTCAGAGCACCTGTCAAGCCATGCTACTAAACCCTGGCCAAAGTGTGTACAGAGTTGTAATTTCTCATTTTTGGAGTTAATTTACATCCACATGGAAATTGTATTGATGTTTGCACCACTGCTGCCAAATGTGATTGTCTTGACTCTGATTGTATCCAAATTACTTTGAACATGCGAAGGAAACATTTGAGTGAAACAATTTGTTCAATCTTGTCAGTGTCATCCTGCTGTTTCTTGGGATTTGCATGTGTATGCTCCCCTTGTGCGTTTCTGTGTGTTTGCTCTCCTACGATCATCCACGGTGGATACAAAAATGAAATAAATTATGGCTGGGATACAACTTCACCGATGACGTCATCCTCACTCTTACACACCCCACGGGGAGTTGATGACATGTGCCAAGTTGATGACATCGCCGACTGGGGATCCTCTGTCGTTCAAAGTATTTCCTTGACACACCTGAGCTCCTGACAACAAAAAAGCTTTCATCCGCAGCCTGATGGAGTACTCCTCTCCTCTCTGGGCTGGAACTCCCACCTCTCACCTTTCTCGGCTTCACGCTGTGAAAGCTGAGTCTTTGGGTCTCTCACTCTCAGCGCAGGCAGGTCGGTGGTCTTTCTTTCTTCTAACGTCTCCTCCCCAGCCTCGCCCCCACACTCCTGCCCCACCCGCACTGTCTGAGATATGTCCTCCCCCCCCCATATTTCCAAAGGGCGCTCAAGGTCCACCACCTTGTTCCAAACCTGACATTCCCTCATTATAATCTGAACTCCCTTATTCCAAACCTGACATTCCCTCGTTGTAATCTGAACTCCCTTATTCCAAACCTCACATTCCCTCGTTGTATTATGAACTCCCTGTTCCCATTCAAGTCCTGCCTTTGTCGGGATGAGGAAGTTCCGTCTCAGGTGTAGCTGATGTATCTCTTCCATGAGCCTGATCCTCTCAGTCTCTTTGAGCTTGACCACAAGTTTGGTGGCTTCGCTGAAGATCATGCCGTTTGCAGCAGGTTGGATTCCAACCAGCTCGTTCCCATTGTTTTGTAACTCCTTGCAGTCCCGCTTCAGTTTGTTCCTCCGATTAATCTCCATTTATTCTCTCCGGGGTTTCCTCTCCACATTCATGGAACAACACAACTCCGGAAGAGAACAAAAACATCTTTTACTGCGTTTTCTTTCACAACCCACATGGCAGGTCGAGTTGATGACACGATGTTGGTGGAACGTCCGCCAGGCTGAACATCCCACCGATAGGTCGTATCTGGATTTGGACCTGAACCAAAACCGAATCAGCTTGTTCTTGTCACCGAACTGATGTAGATTTTTTTAACCCACCTTGTTGTGATCGTTGTCCTCCTGAAGGATTCTAACTGGCCGATTGTGGAATCCTATTTGATTTCAGACAGAGTTTAACGTTTGTCCGATTTGATTATAAAACCCTACAAAAAACCCTATCGACACTGATAAAACTGATGTCCACACAAGTCCTTCCTTGTGAAACAATTTATTTCCTAATTATCCACCATACACTTCTCACCTTTGTACAATGAACTTAAGAATCCCCATTTGTTGCAATATTATTTGGTTCTATTTCATTTATTCTTACTTTAGTTAACAGTTAGACCAACCCGATTCAATTCACTTCTACATTACATCAGAGAGTTTTATTCTAACTTGGTACTTGGTCAGTTCCAAGGAGTACGAGCCACTGAGAAACTATACTTCCTCACGTGCTCGTACTAAGAAAATGTGTCCTTCAAAACATTTTATACTTCCATGAGAGAGAGGTTGGGGGATATTCACCCAGACTGTAGACGTGTCCTTTAGACAAAAAGTCACTTCGTACATTTTCTAAGCAAAGGTTCATTTATCAGCTCGGTCACTCTGCTCCAGAACAACACATTTCTTATCATTTAGGGCAAAAGTCTTTTGGCCAGAAATGACAGCCAATTCAATTTGCAGCATAAAAGTTACATTTCTGAAACTCCATTTGTTACAATTTAAAATACATTACTATAATTTTTTTCCCCCACAGAACCAACTCATCCGTCTAGTTTCGTCATAACTCGTCCACAATGTTTTGAGATGCGATAGTTATCGAACCTCCAACAACCCTGAGTCTTATTATGTCGCAACTTCAGGTTCTGTCATTATTTATTTCCAACTCACGAAAACCGTCCAGTGGTTTGTCTGGCATTGCATTGTCTAGCAGCCCCTTGCATTGTGCATTATCTTGCGTTGCATTGTCTGGTGGCCCCGCCCCCATCAGGCTGATTGCATTGTCTGGTGGCCCCGCCCCCATCAGGCTGATTGCATTGTCTTGCGGCCCCGCCCCCATCAGGCTGATCGACAGTCGGAGAATCTCCGACCCCTCTGATCCCTTCCTTTCAAAGGATTGCAGTTTCGTGTACATTTCGTGGAATCCTTTCAATCTCTTAATATTTCAAGTTCAGTTCAGATTTTGAGTTCAGCTGTCAGAAAAGAATAAGAAGAATGACAAACGGGCACTGATGGGTCTCATTGTTCTTGTTCAGCGATGATGTCCCAAAGTCTTTTGAGTGCGATCGGATGAGCGATTCTCCACACGTGACTGGTCACTAATTGATCGGTTTTTAGTTCTATCTTGGTGGATCATTTTGAGGATTTATGTTGTGTTGAGCCAATGGAGTGTCCGGGCCATCCCGACTTTCGAAGTTTACCGATTTCTTGATATTCATCACAAGTTCAGGTCCAGCCTTGTAGACCATTGCAGTTGGAAAAGGGTTGAACGTCACATTGAGTGCGTGCTTCGCGATGCGGCACCACCGCGTGACCAGGACAGCCGTTCACAGTGACGTCACATTTCCACGGAAATCAAATTTTCACAAATATCGATGAAGCTTCACGGACAAATAAAATGTCGAAAGCTGTCACGAAACTTTTTAATGTTGATCATAAAAAGATCATACAAATTAATATTAGGAGAAAAATATAATCTATCTAGAATTCCAGCAAAGTGTGTGTGTGTGTGTGTGTGTGTGTGTGTGTGTGTGTGTGTGTGTGTGTGTGTGTGTGTGTGTGTGTGTGTGTGTGTGTGTGTGTGTGTGTGTGTGACTGCTGTTTCTCGACAACCACTGGTCCGATCTAATTGAAACTTGCCAGGTATATTGCTGGGGACCTGAGGATGTGCCTTTTCAAGGTTTGATATTAATCGGACAAGTGCTTCCCAAGTTATGGGCATTTATTTACCAAACCAATGACAAGACACGTTGTTGCGTGGGCGTGGCCGATGGGGAAGGGAAGCTCAGCCGCGTTCCCCATTACGGGTTACAACGTACGGGCTTCCGGAGAGTGATGACTTCGTGTATTCTAATAATTTCTCGATTTCTTATGCGCATTTATAGATAAACACAATGCCCCAAGTTATGATCGTTTTCATATTAGACGGTGCATAAATTTCGGTAACATCAGAGTGCTGGTATGCTCCGAACCAGGAAGTAATTTTTTGTTCTCTCTTCTCTTCTCATTTTTTGTTTTTCCTTGCGACGACATTGCGAAAAGGTAAAATACGTTGGCGCTCATTGAATAATTGGCCATGAAAACCTAAATTGCGAATCATCGTAACTGTGATATGCGAACTTCCGCCCAACGCACGTACGGGCACGCGAGAGCGAAGAAACGGCCTGTGTGATTGTTGTTTCTTGCTTGCGGTTGGAATATATATATATATATATATATTTTTTTTTTTTACGGGCACGTACTCGTTATTAATGACGCAGTGAAGTGATTCGGGTTATGAAACAGATATCTGTGTGTTGTACGTGGATCCGAGGAGAAGAATTCCTTCCGTTCCTCCACGTTTCAACCAACTAAAATGCCATTCCTCATTGGTCATGACCATCAGGACAGGTCAGGTATGGGAGAATGTGCCAGAACAGCGCGTCGCTGCGTCCACTTTCCGCCGGTACTCCAGGGGCCTCCGTCTGGCCATCCCCCAGGCAGATGCCAGGCCCATCCCCATCTCCTTGAGATGATGGTCAACCTGCTGCAACCACGAGGCACGTGGTCGGCCCACTGGCCTCCTCCACTCATGAGACTCCCTCGCTGAGAGAATCTGGTGAGCAGGATCAGCGTCAGGAAAACGAGCCACATGTCCATACAGCCGCAACTGACGCTCACGGACTATGCAGGTAACAAATCTCATCCGAGTCTCTCTCAGCAACCGCTCGTTGGACACAAAATCCGACCAGCGATAGCCAAGGATTCTCCGAAGAGACCTGGTACCAAAGGAATTAAGTCTCCGTCTCAGATCCTTAGTCAGAGTCCAAGTCTCGCATCCATAGAGCAAGACTGGAAGTACCAAGGACCTGAAGACTCGGACTTTCGTCCTCCCGCACAGGTACCGGCAGCGCCACACCCCATGATCCAGTGAATCCATGACTCCCCAGGCCCGACCCAGACGTCTATTGACCTCTGACTGGCAGCCAGCAGAGACATGAATATCACTGCCAAGGTAAGTGAATCTCTCCACGACCTCAACATCCTCACCACAAACAGACACAGACAGGACAGCAGCATCCAAGATGTCACCGAAAGCCTGGATCTTAGTTTTGACCCAAGAAACCCGTAATCCCAGCGGCTCCGACTCCTCATTCAGCACCTCGAGAGCCCCCAAAAGGATGTCTGAAGTCTCCGCAAAGATGACTGCATCATCTGCAAAATCAAGGTCCGAGATCTTGACATTCCCAAACGATGCACCGCAACTTGATCTCTCCGACATCCTCCCTAAAATCCAGTCCATACAAGTGCTGAAAAGTGTGGGGGCCAGTACACACCCCTGACGAACACCAGTAACAACTGGAAATAAGTCAGAGATGGTACCACCACACTTCACAGCACTCTCAGTACCAGAGTAGAGTTCAGACATCAGATCGATCAGTTTTGGTGGCACCCCACGAAGACCAAGAATCCTCCAGAGGACATCCCGATTCACTGAATCGAACGCTTTACAGAGATCAACATAGGCTGCAAGCAGCCCCTGCCGAAACTCTCGTCTGCGTTCGGTGAGGACACGAAGAGCAAGGATAGGTCAATCGTTGACCTCTTTGGTGTAAAGCCTGACTGCTCTGGACGCTGGTGCTCAAGCAGATGGTGGCGAACCCTATCAAGAATTATCAGAGCAAAGACCTTGCCCGGCACTGAGAGAAGCGTCACCCCTCGGTAGTTGTTGCAGTCTTGGTGATCACCCTTCCCTTTCCAGAGAGGGACAACAAGGCCCCTTTTCCAGTCAGTTTGGATGATGCCTGTGTTCCAGGCAGAGCACAAAACTGCATGCAACGCCGCAGAACCCTGGAGCTTTGCCCCGTTTCAACTGGTTCACCGCAGCCCGTGTTTCCACAAGCGAAGGTGGACCACAGTTGATTCGAGGGTCAGCAACAGGGATTGTAACACCCTTGACGTCCAACTCGACAGCTGGGGGATCAGCCTGGTATAACCGCTCAAAGTAACCGGCCCAGTGGGCCTTCACTTCAGACTCCTCTGTCAAGAGCCTACCACTCTCTGCTCGAACTGCAGTGCTCCGAGGGATGGGCTTGGATGAACGCAATGCGCGAATTCCCCTGTAAGCGAGACGAGAATCACCTGTCCACAGGTGATGCTCTACCCCCTCACAGATTCCTCGCACATAGGCCTCCTTGTCCACCCTCAGTGCACGTACAGTTTTACGCCTCAGCTCCCTGAACAGCTCAGCTCTGCCATTCAGCTTGGCCCTGCGACTCTGGTCAATGGTATCCAGTGTCCCTTGAGAGACAAAATTCTTCTTTGCCCTGCGGTGAGCTCCAAGACATCCACCAGCAACATCGAGGACGGTGGTCTTGAAGGCGCTCCACAACTCTTCAGGACCCCCCAAAGCACCCAGACCCCCCAAGTGTCCACTCAGCCTGTTCGCAAACTCCTCAGCTGCTCTCTCATCCCTGAGCTTGCCAACATCCAGCCTAGGCTGGGATGGTACCATTCTCCAGGATTTAAGGTGCAGCTTTAGAGTTGCTGCAACAAGCCTGTGGTCAGTATTGAGGAACTGAGCACTGCTGTAGACCCTGCAGTTCTGGATCATCCTCCAACGACCGTCAATGAGGACATGGTCAATCTCCTTTGCCACACCGCCAGCGTTGGAATACCAAGTCCAGCGATGAGCTTGTGGGCGCTGAAACCATGAACCAGCCACCCTAAGTCCATGACTTCTTGCAAAGTCAAGGAACTTAGTGCTATTCTGGTTCATAGTTCCTGACCCATGGGGACCAACACATGTCTCATAACCATCCCTATCAGTTCCAGTCGATGCATTGAAATCCCCCAAGACTAGAAGTGTATCTCGTCTGGGGCACTGATCAACCACAGACTCGAGTGTGGTGTAGAATGCATCCTTCACGGTGAGATCACTCGCCTCAGTCGGAGCATAAACAGAGACCAGGGAAATGACACCTAAGGAGTGACGAATCCTTAATCTCATAATACGCTCGTTGACCGGTGTTACCTCAATTATCATTGGGGTCAGCTTATTGGACACAGCTACAGCAACTCCTTGGGTATGGTAACCATCAGAGCGACCAGACCAATAGTAGGTGTAACCACCCACCATTATCTCGCCGCAATCCGGTCTCCGAACCTCAGAGAGAGCTGCAATCCCGATGTCCAAACGCTTGAGCTCAGATGATAACAGAGACAGGTGATCATCCTCTCTTAGGGATAGGACATTCCAGGCACCCACCCGAAGGGACCGCCTCAGGTTAACCTAAGGAGACCGCCGTCTGGTGGACGAAACAGATATCTGTGTGTTGTAAAACACACATACATACAAACACACATACAAACAGAGATAAACGAAACAGATGACCATCCGTCAGAGGTTATCCCCACCCCTCCACTACTTTGACCAATCAAAGCTCGTTCTGATCCAGAGCTTGTCAGAATGCAGCACGAGGTACATCGCCGAACATGATTGGTCCAATGGTATCACGTGCCGCCGAGGATAAGCGATGCAGCATGAGGCACCTCACGAACATGATTGGTCCAGTCTTGTTTGCTGGAATCGTTGTGCATAACTCCGCCCACACAACACACGTGGTGTCCTTTGACCAATCAGAAGCAGTGCGGTTGCAGTATCGTTAAGTTCAGCTCGATTGGTCTTGTCCCGCTCGTGTTGTTTTCGGGTTTTTTATTTTGTTCTCGTTGAATCTGTGAGGAGATTATACTTTTTCTTTCTTGTTGAATCTCAGGTTTCGTGTTTTTATCGAGCATCTTCACCGTTGTTCTCTTGAGTGGTTCTGTGGCCTCTGTCTCCTTCCAGCACAAGGGATGTTTTCCCGAATAATGTGGTTGGGATATTTCTCCTTTGCAAACCCATTCATTTTGCGTTTCCGTGAGTTCCGTCTTTCCATGTGCTCGTGGTGTGTCGTGCTATCCGGGTGTGCGCCTAATTCTTCCCACACCCACGTGCGACGAGAGTGGTTCTGGTTGTGCGAGTTCGGATTCATATTTCTCATGACCTTGAGTGCCCTCACACACACACTCACACACTCATACACACTCACACACACTTACACACACACATACACACACACACTCACATACACACACATCCTTGCAGATTTTGATGGAGTTTTACATCTTGATGGAATATTTTAATTGGACGTTAAAGGCTGAAACATGAACTTTGACCTTTGTGTAGATTTTCCTTGTGATGAGAAGATCCACTTCAAATGCCAAAATGGGGACTGTGTGACTGCATCCTGGCGTTGTGACGGCCTATATGACTGTCGCGATGGAAGTGATGAAAAAAATTGCGGTGAGTAGACCTTCACTGAAGGAAACTTTGTTTTGTGGTTTCGATGAAACCCAGTTTTGATTGTTACCCTCTCGCTGAACGATAGGGAATTGCATTTGGGTTCGTTTGTCTGTCTGTTTGTTTGTCCGCACAGAACTTTAGTGTTTTTCTCTGCACAAAACTTAAATGGTCCACAGAAAAAAATATGATGAAGTCATCGGTCACGTGATTTGGTCGATATATATATATATATATATATATATATATATATATATATATATATATATATATATATATATATATATATATATATATTGTTGCGAATTCGCGCCCACCGGCATGCGAGCGGCCACGTAACTCGAATCGCGGCACGTCGCCCACCGGATGGACAATTCCGTCGTGACCCTCTCGGACTAACGCCGGGAACTAGTCACGGGTGGGCCTTTCGGCCTCACCAAGATCGTGCCAATCGGCCCCCCGCGTAGGATAGGGTTGTTCGCCAAATTCGACCTACCTAAGTACCCACACGGAGGGTAGACCGGGCGATCGCACCTCGCCGCAGGTCGACTTCGGACAAGGGCCACTTTCAGCGACCCGTTCCGTACTATCAGGATAACCGAGCGGTGTTATCGTCAACCTCGACGGTTCCGATTAATTATCGGGCGTATTTAGCCCACGACCAACCCTTTACGTGAAGTAAGATGGAGATTCAATTAAAGAAAAGACGAAGCGAAACGGGAAAAACAGTTCAACATGAGGCACATTTATTCCGCGGCACACGGAGAGCACACATATACAATTACAACAATTATGCACCAAAAGCAATTGCAACAAAAGAAACACAACAATGCAGATCTACAACCGACTACGCGAGCACACGGCAACACTTACACAGTTTTACTTTACAGACGGCGCCGACAACACATATACTCAAACGCAAAAGAAAAGGGCCACCCTCGACGACAAGGGGACAGACGGGCTTGTTGGCCAAGACCGGGTGGAGCCTACCCGTCTTGTGATGAGCCACAAATGCCGCGGCGGTGCCCCGAATCCGCGCTCCTCCACGGGTTTCGTTGGCACTGCTTGGAATGGGGTGGGAACGGGGCTCCCTTTTCGCACTATCTCAGCGCGGGGGGGGGAAAGGGGGGAATTGTTGATGCTCTGGGGAAAGAGGATAGCTGGCTTGCTTGGGTCCCGCGACAAGCGACTCCACTGCGACCTCGACCGCGTTCCCGGCTTCCCCTCTCTGCAGCTCTCCGACAGACTCCGAACCCCGACAGACACTCTCCTCCAGACCCGTCTTGACTGCTGCTGCCACACTCCGCCGCCGCCACACCTCTCCAACTCGCCCGAGCCCAAAACTCTCTGACTACTGCCACACTTCGCCGCCACACCTCTCCAACTCGCCCGAGCCCAAAACAACTGACTCAATTCGCCCCGCGCTCGGCGCTTTATAGTGCGGCAGGAGAACCCATATGCAAATTTCCGGATCAGGATGAGCTCGGGGGCGGAGCCACGCTCGCCCATCGGACGGAGGAAAAGTGAGCGTGAACCTCCCCTGATCCTCGAATTTGCATATATCGATTCTACTCCGACGCGCCTGGAGGCGGGGCCAAATCGCCCCGCGCTTAATGATTGGACGGATCGGAAGTGGGCGTGTATCATTCCTGATTCGACTTCCCCTCGGAAAGGCCGCTTTTTGCACCTGCGGCCCGGCGCGCGTCCCGCACGAGGCCAGGACAGCCTGACGCTCGGCGCCCACAAGCGGCGCGGAAACGGCCGCAGAAGGAGAGGCGAAGGTGGTGGAGGGCCTAAAGTGGCGGTCCCTGGCCACGGTGACGCTTGGAATGGTGGTGATGCAATGTTTGCGAGAGCGAGTTGTGAAGGTAAAGGTCGTGGCTGTTGGCGTTGTTGTTGTTGTGAAGCGGCGTTGCGGTTGGTGGTTGTTGTGTGATGGAGGTTGAGACATGGTTGGTTCAAAATAAAGATAGAACAGAAAAACGGCTATCTTAAAGGGTCGCAGCCCGAATGAATCACATTTATTCCCTCTAAACAACGGGTTTGGGGCTAACTACACATGTACTTACAGAGATATCTCACCTACGGGTCCTGAATGGTGGTTTGCGAATTTCCTCAACCACAACACTATATACTGTTGAAGATTTCCGCCCGTCCGGCGTGCGGACGACCGCCTTGAGCCCAATTGCGGCCGCGAGTCCACCAAACACGCAATCCAGTCGAAGCTTCCGGATCAACGCCTAAACCAAGCTGCGGGTGTTTTTAACACACCATAAACCAGCCAACTCTTCTGTCCACGCGCGACAGGGTCAATCGCCAAATTGTCGATATACCTAACTATTGGCGCGGACAGAAATGCCGGGAGTTTATACCTCAACGGGACCTGCACGAAAACGAGCCGCTTAAGCAGCTCGTTACGTATGCGATTGCCGAGCGGTTATATAACGCCAAGTCCCGTCGGACCAGATGTACGTTTTATCGGCTTATAAACAGCCAGTTAATTATTCCGAACGCTCCATGGCAGTCAATGTGAGGAAGGGACGCAACGTGCAGGTGACATTTAACAATGGGGACATTTATTTCCATACACAGGCAAGCAATGAATGGGGGGATGGGAGAAAAAGACACGAGCAAAAACCTGCAGCCGAGTTCCATTATTAAATGTAAAGCAAATACAACACAGGCACTTAACAGTTTCCTACTTGTTAGACGGGCCCACAAACACTCATACGCACACACACACCCAAGAAATGGTGGCTGATGCCTTTAATAAGGACTTCAACTCAGAGGGACAGATGAGCTGAAACCCAGAACCTATCTCGAACCTTTCCACCTCGTGTAGTCTTCAAGCTGTTCGGACCTGGGCTCCAGCGAGAGCGGGCTGGAACCAATCGCCGTGAGCCGCGATCCTTCCCGAGCTCCAGCGAATCCTCTCGCGCTTCTGAACATGTGCTAGTGAGACGAGGCGCCGATCCTTCCCGTCGATGCGTCGCTTCCTCGAAGAACCACCTCCAAGATGAGGCCATGGAGTCGCACCAAGCCAGTAACCTCGTGGAGAACAAAGACTAAAGAGCTCCACGAACCAAGAAGAGCCAGCCAAACCGGACGGCGAAGTCAAGCAACAGGCTCAAACCAGCTCGAGCACCCCTGAACCAGGCCAACACTCCTCGACCACCAGACCGAAGAAGAACCACGACAACCCGACCAGCACCTCCGTTGAACAACCAGCCAACGAAGCAACTCCGAGCCGAGCAACCAGCTCAACTCTTCCGATGAACCAAGCACAAAAAGCGAACCACCTCTCTTCCGAACAAAGCCAGAGCCAAAAAAGCGAACCGAGCCAAGCAAAACCCGAAGGCCTACCACAAGCCAAGCCCGAACCATCTCGAGCCAAGCAGAACCCGAAGGCCTGCTAAAAAGCCTTCAAAAAGCCTCTTCCCTAACCCGAGCCAAGCAGAAGCAAGAAGCTTCCTACTAAAAACGAACAAAGCAGAGCATCTCTTCCTTATCCCTCTCGGCCCCTCCCCCGCTCCTGGCGGCGTGACTCATCCCCTCATGCCCACACAACCGCGGGTGGGAGGGAGTTGTTTACGTCCCGTGATTCAGGATTGGAGGGCTCTTCTTCCTCTTCCCAGAAGAGGGGAGGGCGGCTTCCTTTGTGTTGTGATCCCTCCCTAACTATTAAATTAAATCACAGCGCATTTCATCGATTTCTTCCCATTAAACGATGGAAGGTGAGCTATCTACAGAACATGCACTTATCGACATAACTGAGTTAAAGGAACCTGTATGTTGAGTGTGATCGAATTCCAAATTCGTAACAATATATATATATATATATATATATATATATATATATATATATATATATATATATATATATATATATATATATATATATATATATATATATATATATATATATATATATATATATATATATATATATATATATATATATATATATATATATATATATATATATATGAGCCTGGTGTTGGCGCAGTGGTTAGGGCAGCGGCTTGGGATCCAAAAGGTCCTGAGTTCAATCCCCGTTGAGCCACTGAATTAATACACCAGGGGGTTCACTCAGCCTGTCATCCTTCCGAGGTCGGCGAAATGAGTACCAGTGTACTGGGCCGGTGTATACCCCGGTTAAAATAGGTGTACCATATCCCTGTGTTGTAAGAGGCGACCAGGGTTGCGTCAGGAAGGGCATCCGGCGTAAAACATGTGCCAAATCACTATGTGGATCATACGGATGATCCGCTGTGGGACCAGCCGAAAGAAGAAGATATATATATATATATATATATATATATATATATATATATATACATACATATATATAAAAGATATATATTGTTGAAGATCGGGAGGTGGCGGGAATCGCACTCCATTCTTGATAGCCAAATGTTGAAGATTCGGCGTCACTTAACAGCACCGCCGTCTCAGGGGTTATAATGCCGGCTGCTTCGGCACA
The DNA here is from genome assembly GCF_056783735.1 of Eptatretus burgeri. Lineage (NCBI taxonomy): Eukaryota > Metazoa > Chordata > Myxini > Myxiniformes > Myxinidae > Eptatretus > Eptatretus burgeri. Next base: position 39,874 of record NW_028222260.1, read on the forward strand.
GGTCTCGCGTTACATGCCTCAGATCACGATACCAAAGTACACCTGTGCCTTGCCAGTTGGGGAAATAGACCCCGGTTACAGACTGGGTTTGTCAGAGACCGAGCGGAGTCTGCCAGTCCGTAACCATTTTGGTTTCATATACAAATTGAACAATTGTTCCTCAGCGCGGCACGGATAAACTCAAGGCGGCACCTTTCATATGAATCAGCCAGATTTATTGGGGACACAGCGGGGAACACGACACAAGCAAAACATTCACGAACGTTATAATTAATCTATAACCCGCTCTTAACTAGGGAGCTACGGATTACGGGTTTCGAAGGGAACCCGAGCAAGATAAACCTGAGACAACATGCAGACAAGACACAGAGTACTTGATGATACCTCATGGACGAGGGGAAAGTGTCAAAGGCACGAATGCGGCTCGTGAGAAGCCGATGTCAACGGATTCGAGCACCCAAGCTCGAACACGCCGCGTGGAAAGATGGCGGCGTCGTCCTTTTGTCACACCGCTCACGCACCAGCCTCAGCGCGTTCAGCCCCCATAAGGTGGACGGCACAAGAGCGAAAAATCCACGGTGTGCTCCAGCTGGCTTTTTACAAGGTCCAGCACACAAATCCAGGTCTTGGCCTGCTCAACAGATTAGGCCAAATCGAGGTGTTGGGCTCCACAGGTGGATCGACGGGGTGGAAAAGCGTGTCAGAGGAGCAAAGACAGTCAGAGGCTCCGTGGTTGGATTCAGGATGAACCTGGGGACGACCTGCACTCTGGGTCCATCGCCGAGGAGGAATAGCCGTCAAGTCACTCCTCCTCAAGCAGATCGCAGACTCGACTCGAGCAGCCTCTCATGCAGCAGAAGGCAGACTGACCTCATGCAGTTCCTTCCTTGCCTTCCCGGCACTCGCTCTTTGGACACTCCCCCCGGGGACCCGTGATTGGTCTATCCCTCGAGATTGCAGCTACCTCCACCAATCGGCTGCCGACACGTCTCGCCGACCGACACTCTCAGAGCGCTGGGCGAGGCCAGTTCGGAGAGGAGAACGAAAAAGGAACAAGATGCCTCCCGGTACACCACCACTGCACGAACACTGGACAGCCTGCTACATCTCCCGACACACGTGTAACATCCAATTACCGAACAACCTAGCTAAACATGCATTTAAGGAGGGATCTGGGCTAATCCTATATCTAATAACACACTAAGGGCCCATTTCCGCAACAAAACATCTTCAAAAATCTTTGAAGTGGCCGATTAGATTTTTGCGCATATGACATCATCTGTCACGTGGTTTGGCAGCCATATTGGATTGAAGTGGAAGATTCGTTTACAACAACACGCCTTCACCTCGCTTCCTCACACCGACGCCATTGTCTACGTGCGTTCAACCACGTACGTGGGCGGAGTTTCCTCGGCCACCAGAGCTCCGACTCTGCCCCAGAGAGATGGAATGCTCCCCGCGACCAATGAGAGGCGAGACGTCTCAGACATCGACTTTCCCACGAACCCCGGACCAATGGGAGGTGAGACGTCTCAGATGGAAAACCTGTTGCGGAAATGGGCCCTTAGTGTGTTGTTGAATATAGGATTAGCCCAGATCCCCCCTAAAATGCATGTTTAGTCAGGTTGTTTGGTAATCGGACGTTACATGTGTGTCGGGAGATGTAGCAGGCTGTCCAGTGTTCATACGGTGGTGGTGTACTGAGAGGCGTCTTCTTCTTCCGGCCACCCCTCTTAACCAGCCCCCACCCAGCGCCCTGAGAATCTGTCAGCAAGACCTGCCAGCAACCCATTGGCGGAGAGCTGCTGCAATCTCGAACGATGGACCAATCACGGGTCCCCGGAGGCGGTCCGTAAGGCCCGCCCCAAAAGGCAAGAGGAACTTACTGCTTTGTGAAGTCTGCGTTCTGCTTCATGAAGAGTGGTTTGGTCGGCTGTTCCTCCTCGGTTATGGATCCAGCCTGAGGTCATCCACAGGTTCATCTTGAGTCCAGTCACGGAGCCTCTGACTGTCCTGACTCGCTGCACCGCTCGACACGTTTCATCCCATCGATCTGTCTCCCAACACCGGGATTGGCCTCGTCTGGTGTACAGGCCAGGAATGGATTCGCATGCTGGACGTTGTGAGAAACCAGCTGGAACACACCATTGATCTTTCTCTCCTGTGCCGTCGACCTTACGGGGGCTGAACGCGCCGAGGCTGGTGCGTGAGCGGTGTGACAAAAGGAGGCCGTCGCCGCCATCTTGCCACGCGGCATGCGCGACCGATGCCGATTGGAGTACGAGCGCCATCTTGCCACACTGCATGCTCGAGCTTGGGCGCTCGAATCCGACAACATCGGCTTGTCACGAGCCGTATTCGTGCCTTGACACTTTTCCTCTCGTCCATGAGGCGTCACCAAGTACTCTGTGTCCTGTCTGTATGTTGTCTGCATGTTCAGGCCGAAGGTTTATTTCACTCGGGCTCCCTTCGAGACCCGTATCTGTGGCTCCTGAGTTAAGAGAGGGTTATAGATTAATTATAACGTTCGTGAATGCTTTGCTTGTGTCGTGTTTCCCCGATGTGTCCCCAATAAATCTGGTTTGGTGATACGAGATTTTCCGCCTTGAATTTATTCTTGCAATGCCGAGGAACAATCCGCTCGATTTGTATATAAAACCAAGATGGGCTACGGACTGGTCGACTTCGCTCGGTCTCAGACGAACCAAGTCTGTAGCCGGGGTCTATATCCGCAACTGGCAAGGCCCAGGTGTACGTTGGTATCGTGATCTGAGGCACGTGACCCGAGACCTGTGCTGAACTCGCCGGCGTTATAAACCCTGAGACGGCGGTGCTGTTAAGTGCAGCCGAATCTTCAACAAATTTTCCCACAGCCTCTCGACCAATGAGAGGTGAGACGTCTCAGACATCGACTTTCCCATGAACCCTGGACCAATGGGAGGCGAGACGTCTCAGACGGCGAACTTTCCCACGGCCTCTCGACCATTGAGAGGCGAGACGTTTCAGACGGCGATCCTTCCCACGACACCCCAGACCGTAGGAGAAATGCAATATAAGAAATGCCAGGGCCTTGGAAACAGCGTTCGGGTTGGGCGATCGGGTTCAATGTGCCGGAGATCGACACGTCTGGTCTGGTCAGCTTGGCAGTGCTCGGGTCGTCTCTTGTCTCGTCCACCTGGCGTCTGACGCTTTTCCTCCGTCCCTGGTGCTTGGAGTGGCATCATGTTGCGGGTTCGAGTCCCGTCGAGCCGGATCGTGGAAGACCACATGAGGTGGACAGGTCCAAGCGCAGGCTCTGGTCTCCAGCTTCCTGTCGTCAAGCTGGAGGCCTTCAATAAAGACCATTGGGGTCCATTTCTGTGTGTGTGTGTGTGTGTGTGTGTGTGTGTGTGTGTGTGTGTGTGTGTGTGTGTGTGTGTGTGTGTCTTTGGACCCGTCTTTAAGTAGTAACTGGATAAGTGCTTTTTGCTTGTACATTGATTGCATTTCTATGAGTCGTGATAACTCTGTTCCTTACGCCCCCCCCCTCTCCCTGCCCCATTATAAATAAACCATATGTTAAATGTATCAGTTCAGTTTGTGTTTCTTCTATTGGTTTAATTGTTGGGTATTGGGGAATACTGCGTGTTGGGGAATATTGCGTGTTGGGGAATTAGCCAGGCTGTTGCCGCTGTAAACGGACATTTTGACCGACGGCCATCTGCCCGGGTCGCTCACGGTTCGAGTACGCTGGCATCTCGTTCCGTACGAACATCGTCGAGGGTGAATTTCCCCGGTAGTTGGACGACGTGGGTATTTAGGTAAATTGAAATTGCAATCGACCCGACCCCACGTGGTCGACCCATTGGCGAACTTCGGTCCGATAAGAGACCCGTCGGCTCCGACATTATCCGGAGTGACGACCTATACATTCCGGGTGATCGGTGGAGCCGACTCTACTGCTCCATCTAGCGGTCGTGTTCGTCACCGATACCCGCCCCCGCAACAATACGTCAACAAATCAAGTAGTGGGCACGAAATGGGTTGCCAGTTTGTGAAGTGCAAGGCAGGGTGCCAGACTGGATATAAAACACACAAGATTTCCATTGGAATGTTCTAACTTGCTATTTCTGTTGAGGTTCAAAGTGTCATCTCATAAGTAAAATGGGCTGGCAACCACCACATTTAACACACAGACCAAGTCTCATCCAGGGATTGTCCTCAGGGTATTTTCATTCACCACCTCAACCTTTAAAGATCCTTCATAATCCAAAGATTCCAAAGACCCCTAACACCCTCTAAGACCATCAAGAGCCTGAAGACCCTTAAATACCCAAAAATCAAGAAGACCCTTTCAGACCTCGAAGACCATTTAAGACCTTGATGACCCCAAAGACTCCTAAAGACTTCGAAGACTCTGAGGACCCATGAGACCCTTACGACTCGGTCCATGCGTAAAGCCACTTGTGAAGCTATGTGACTATACGTGTAATAATTGCATCAGTTGCACCCTGACCACACGTACATCTATTAATTGCATACTATTGCAATGTATGTGTGCCTGTTGTTGATTTAATGGTTAGATTGATGGGTTTGGGACCCCAGAGTCCTGAGTTCAAATCCTGCTTTTCTGTTCAATTAATACTAGCTGGGGTTGACTCAGCCTGCCATCCTTCTGAGGTCAGCAACCTGAGTACCAGCTTGTTGGCATGATTGAGCTGGTCAGGTATCCTGTGTTGAAGTGGTGACCCGTCCAGGACAGAAGACTGCTTTGGCAGCACTGATGCTCTCTGCAGAGTATGATCCCAATGGATTGGATTGGATTCTGATGACTGTAATGAAGGACTGCACCGATTTGGTCTTCCATTTTAATTGATTTATTTTAATCTCAATCTAAATTGAATAATAATAAAAACTTCATCGGACAGTGTTGGGTGTCCCATCAAAGCGGCACGGCTTGTTACCCGGCTTGGTACCTGACTTGTTACCCGGCTTGGTACCTGACTTGTTACCCGGCTTGGTACCTGACTTGGTACCCGGCTTGGTACCCGGCTTGGCACCTGGCCGGCTTGCTACCCGGTCATCACTGCCAGCAGTTATAAAATGGTAGTTATGATTACATCTCTTATTAACTACGTAACACACCAGTGCACATACACCACACAACACAATTCCTGGTGAGGGTGTGCAATCTCGGATTGATCTTTTTCTTGTTTCCTTTTTGTGGTGGATTCTGCAGCTTCTCAATCCTGCACGCTATTTGAATTTGTTTGTGGTGGAGGTAAATGCTTACCGAAAAATTGGGTTTGTGATGGAAAGGTGGACTGCGCCAACCAATCTGATGAAGATCCAGCAACCTGTAGTCCTGTTTGATTTTCTAATATGGAGTTTAATTATCCCATATTTTGCGTGAAGCATATTAGCATGATCAATTTGTTGGTGCTATGACTATTTTTGAGCTCATTGGCCTGGTTTTTGGGGTTTTTTGTCCCCTTCATTACAAAAACAAAACAGACCTGTGGTGATAGCGATGCCTCACAATGCTTTTGTTTCAGACAATAGGACCTGCCCTCCTGCGGAGTTTGCATGTGGTGGTCCGGTGACAAGTCAATGTGTACCAAGGGCTTGGCTGTGCGATGGGAACGAGGATTGCGACAACGGAGCCGATGAGATTGATTGTGGTAAAGATGCTGTGCATTCATTGGTTGAGGTTATTTCATAAGCTGATGACCGGTGCATGTTTACCATGGAGTGTGAGGAGGTTTGGAAAACGTTTATGGGGTGGGGCGGGGGGTGAGATATGCATGCTGGGAGTCCTTTGCCAGGTCGATGGTATGGGTTTTGGATTTAATATTTAAATGCTGTCTCGTGGTTTTATATAGAACACGGTGGTTACAAAGAAAACGTTGCTGTTTGGATGCGTTTTATCATCATGGGAATACCCTGCTATGCTGCCATTGCTCCCCGAACACTGCCTTCCCTCCCCCTCCCCTCACAGTTTCTTCACTTGCTCTTGCACTGCCTTCCTTCATTCCCCACCCCGCCACGCTTCCTTTTTCCTTCAGGCTGCCTCATGCTGCCTCCCCCTCCCCTTCACGCTGCCGACCACCACCCCCCCACACCCACTTTCATGCTGCCTACCCCTACCCTCAGGCTGCCTTCCTTTCCATCTCTCGCTGGCTTCCCTTCCCTCCCCTCTTTCTGTCTACACTTCCCTTCCCTCTCTGCCATCCTTTCCCTCCTTTCACACTGCTTTCTTTTCTTCTCATGCTATCCTCCTCCCAAACTATCATGCTATCCTCCTTTCGTGGGAAAGTCACATTTCCAACCTCGCCTCCAAAGCCAGTCGCCGACTGGGAATCCTCCGTCGTGCAAAGTCCTTCCTCGGCCCTCTTGAGCTCCTGACCACTTACAAAGCTTTTTTCTGTAGCCTGATGGAGCACTGCTCTCCCCTCTGGGCTGGTGCTCCTGCCTCCCACCTTTCTCGGCTTCACGCTGTCGAAACAAGGGCATTTAGGATCATCGGCATCTCCCGCAATGAAGCTGAGTCTTTGGGCCTCTCACTCAATCACCGCAGGTTGGTCGGTGGTCTTTCTGTTTTCTCCCGTCTCCTCTCCAGCCTTGCCCCCCCTTCTCTCTGTGATTTGTCCCCACCACATTTCCACAGGGCGCTCAAGGTCCGCCAACAACCCCCTTCTGGTAAAACGACCAAAATCACGAATCATTGCTAACCTTCACTCTTTCATTCCTCTTTTTCCCCGCCTTTGTAATAAACTCCCTCACTCTATTCTTTCCCATTCTTCCCTCCAGGCTTTCAAAACAGCTGTTCACCACCACCTCTTATCATCCCCCATCCAAATCCTCGATCTTTTCTACCCCCGATAATCCACCCAAGCCCACTTCCTTCAATTCCCCTGCTTTCCTTCCTGAAAGTCCCTGCAATGTGCATCTTCTCTTCCCCATGTTCCCCATCCCATCCCTCTCCCTTCCGCAGATCTCCTCATGTGTCTGTTCCCCACTGTTTTGTCCTTCCCACTCCCGCCTCTCTTGTCTCATGCCCCCTTGCTCTGCGTTGTGTGTTAGCTCTCATACGAGCCTCGACAAGGTATACAAAAAAACCCTCCACCACCATACAACTCTCTGGGGGTCGAGGAGAGGAACAGGGGTCAAACAATGTGCGAATTGGACAAATGAAAGTTGTTTGTTTTTTTATTTTTTATTTTTTTATCAGTCAGAGCTGCTGCTCGGATCAATTCCACAATTCGTCTCTCAGGTTAACAACAGATTCTAGAGGTTATCGTATGTGTGGAAATTAAATAAAGGCACAAATACTGGTGCGGACTTTTCAACGATTGAAGGAAAACATCCTTCCTTCCTTCCGTTCCCCTTCCCTTACGCTTACCCCCTCCAAAAGCACCCCCCGCCCCCCACGGACGTCTCTGGGTGGTGTCCGTGTGTTGTTTCGTGCAACCCGTTTGAACATGATGTTTTAATGTTCGCAATTTCACTCAATCCTGTACTAATGTCATCATTACGGGACCATTCCCACTGCCCCCACCCCGCTTTCCCTCAAGTCCCCCTATCAAACGCATGTCCAGAACACCCACTTCCCCTCCCTGCTACTCCCTCTCTCCACCGTTTCATGAGACTCCCGGAGTGTATAGTGACGTGTCGTGAGGCCTCGCTCTCCTCCAACCCTTCCTCGCTTTTCCCCATAATGGAGACCATGAATTGTGTTAGTTTTCATTGTCATGATCTCATGTTTATTCCAACATGTGCATCGACAGGTGTAGGTGAGCTTGCACCTGCACCAACTACTGACATTCCCAGGAAAACTCCCGGCATGACATCGACAATGAAAGGTATTATGTTAACTTTTCCTCGGTTTGAAAGCTCGAATTGAAGTTTGTAAAACGTCTAACAGGAGCTTTTAATCCCTTGACTATTTGATCCAAGAATTGAACATGTCACCTGGCTCCACAGGTGAGACGACTCTTGCACCTGGCTCCACAGGTGAGACGACTCTTGCACCTGGCTCCACGGGTGAGACGACTCTTGCACCTGGCTCCACGGGTGAGATGACTCTTGCACCTGGCTCCACGGGTGAGACGACTCTTGCATCTGGCTGCAGGGGTGAGACGACTCTTGCACCTGGCTCCACAGGTGAGACGACTCTTGCACCTGGCTCTACAGGTGAGACGACTCTTGCACCTGGCATCACGGGACAGACGACTCTTGCTTCTGGCTCCACAGGTGAGACGACTCTTGCACCTGGCTCCACGGGAGAGACGACTCTTGCACCTGGCTCCAGGGGTGAGACGACTCTTGCACCTGGCTCCACGGGTGAAACGACTCTTGCACCTGTGCGGAAAGTCCTACCTGCAACACCCAAGCCACCACGTATCACCATCCTCCCAAATCCCCACACAGGTTTGTAGGTTTGAGTTGGGAGAACAGGATGTTCATGGGTTGTATTGAGGTTTGATTTGCTTGTCCACACCATGTCGTTCAAACTCAATGACTGGACGTTTGACAACTTTGGTTTTAATCATGTTTTGAGTTTGCATTCTAATATTATTATTATTAATTTATTTATTAGAGCTTCCATCTGTTATCCAACCTGCAGCATTTGCTGATGTGAATCGACTACTTTCCATCTCCAAAGGTAATTGCCATTTTTAATTAGTTTGACTGATTGCTTGTCATGTTCTTCAGACAAATTTTTTTATTTCCCAACGGTGCTGCCCACCTTTCCCAACTGATTGTACTTTCGGCCGATGGTCTGCCTGCTTGTCAAAGCTTCAAGAATAACATTGCATGAAACGAGCCATCCTTTACTCTCAGAATTCATTCCGTTCTTACCTTTCAGCTGAACCTGCACTTCAAGGAAAGGTAAACAACTCTTCTCCAGCAGCAGCTGCTGTAATTGTCCCACTTCGTAAGTATATTTTTTTTCCATCCTTGGTTCCGACAATCTCCATTGATTTGTCAATGTGCTTCCATTCAAGTGATCAATGAGATTTCACAGCTGATCTGAACAAACTGCTCCCCCAGTGCTTCTTCTGGCTTGTGCTGCTGGGTTCTACATTTTCCGCAACCGGCGGCTCCTGGAAATCAAAACTTCACGGTTTGAGAACCCTGAATACATGAAGACTCCAGATGGTGAAGAGTTTAAAATGCACCGTTCATCTACAGATGACCACACGTACCATGATGTAAGAAAGGTTCTTTATTAATGAGGTTCATCAATACCTGTCAGGCACTTTTCTGAACATTTTGTTTTGCTCTCAGATGGCTGGAGTGAATGAAGAGCAACACTGAAGATGCTGCAAGGTTGACCAAGTCGAACATTATGGTGTTTCTCTTTTGGCCTTTTGACTGTGAAATGTCACCGTCGACTCCCTGACCCTGGTTGTGAATTCTACTTGAATGTGAAACGTCATGTTTTTTTTATTTTTTGTTAATTTTCGTGCCATTGAAATGTTCTGTAATTTCACCGATGTTAGTTGTTTCACTAAACTATGTAGAGTGGCCCGACAGGATCCTGCACTATTTGTACGAGTGTTTTTAAAAAAATTTTTATATATTTTTAATATAAACAAGTCTGAAGATGACAATGGGTTTACGAGCAGTATTTGACGACGTAGATTGTTTCAGAAGTCAAGGATGAGACAATGTGATAATTTTTACCAAGTTATAATTGAAAATATTGTCATCCTCCCTCTTAAAGTTTGGGCGGTCGGATGATTTTTATGTCAAAATTCGCAATTTTCTGAGTTGTTGACCTTGTGTCCTTGACCTTGGGACGAAAATGAAAAATCGGACAACGACAAGTTTCAGATAATTCATTTTGTCATTCAAATACCGAAGAACCCATTCCATTGAGTCAATTCCCTCGGAGAAGATAGATTTTTAATCCGACTTCCCCCTAAAAATGGCTATTTTTTCGGCGTGGCTCCAACCACAATGGACGTAGCACGCCCTCATCCAGGAAAACACAACTCGACATTGATATCGAACACATAACCAAGTTTTATCAAGATCGGATCAAAGTCCACCGAGTTATGCTCTGGACAGACAGACAGACACACAGACATAACGAACATAGTGGTCACTCTGACTGGCGCTCGTGAACCAATATTTATTTCCTGTTCATGTTGGCTTTATTTCCTGTTATTGAACATATCCAGCTCAGAGCACCTGTCAAGCCATGCTACTAAACCCTGGCCAAAGTGTGTACAGAGTTGTAATTTCTCATTTTTGGAGTTAATTTACATCCACATGGATATTGTATTGATGTTTGCACTACTGCTGCCAAATGTGATTGTCTTGACTCTGATTGTATCCAAATTACTTTGAACATGCGAAGGAAACATTTGAGTGAAACAATTTGTTCAATCTTGTCAGTGTAATCCTGCTATGTTTCTTGGGATTTGCATGTGTATGCTCCCCTTGTGCGTTTCTGTGTGTTTGCTCTCTTACGATCCTCCACGATGGATACAAAAATAAAATAAAGTATGGCTGGGATACAACTTCACCGATGACGTCATCGTCACTCGAACACACCCCACGGGGAGTTGATGACATGTGCCAAGTTGATGACATCGCCGACTGGGGATCCTCTGTCGTGCAAAGTATTTCCTTGACACACCTGAGCTCCTGACCACACATAAAGCTTTCATCTGCAGCCTGATGGAGTACTGCTCTCCCCTCTCGGCTGGAGCTCCCACCTCTCACCTTTCTCGACTTCACGCTGTGAAAGCTGAGTCTTTGGGTCTCTCACTCAGCGCAGGCAGGTCGGTGGTCTTTCTGTCTTCTCCTCCCCAGCTTCGCCCCCACACCCCTGCCCCACCCGCACTGTCTAAGATATCCCCCCCCCCTCATATTTCCAAAGGGCACTCAAGGTCCGCCAGCTTGTTTCGAACCTCACATTCCCTCATTGTAATCTGAACTTCCTTATTCTGAACTTAACATTCCCTCTTTCTATTGTAAACACCCTTCTTTGAAACCTGACATTCCCTCGTAGTCTGAACTCCATTTTTTATCCCCCCGCCGCGGGGCGGAAGGGGGATATTGTTGTCACCCGGGTCGTCCGTTCGTCCGTCCGGCTGGCTGGGCATCAACATTTATAGCTGTGAGTGCGATAACTCATAAACGGTTAGCCAAATCGATTTGAAATTTGGGTCACACATGTACAACCTGAAAAAGAAGAACCTCATTGATTTTGGGCGTGGCCGGATCCAAGATGGCCGACTGGTGCGGCCATCTTGAAAAAAAATGTTTTTTGTAATAAATGGAAAATCGCTTATCTGATTTCAATTATTTTTCAATGGCGGGGGATTCCCCATCTCTGATGTTTTATTTTATTTTCTCAACCTGACATTCCCTCATTGTACTCTGGACTTCCTTATTCCAAACCTGACATTCCCTCTTTCTATTCTAAACACTCTTCTTCTCATCCTGACATTTCTTAATTGTAATCTGAACTCCCTTATTCTAAACCTGACATTCCCTCATTGTAATCTGAACTCCCTGTTCCCATTCACGTGCTGCCTTTGTCGGGAGAAGGAAATTCTGTCTCAGGTGCAGTTGATGTATCTCTTCCATGAGCCTGATCCTCTCAGTCTCTTTGAGCTTGACCACAAGTTTCGTGGCTTCGCTGAAGATCATGACGTCGGTGTCACGTTGGATTCCAACCAGCT
>NW_028222262.1:0-15000 GCF_056783735.1 Eptatretus burgeri
CCCTCCTGTTTCCCCCCCGCGCTGAGATAGTGCGACCAAGGGGGCCCCCTTCCCATCCCCTACCAGACACTGTCCGCGAGGCCCGCGGAGTTGAGGCACCACCGCCGCTCCGCGTCTCATCACCAGACGGGTAGGCCCGACATGGTCTCGGCCCCAGGCCCGCCTACCCCCTCCTCCTGGAGGGTGGTTCTCTTTTCTTTTGCTTTGGGAATATGTGTTGTCGGCACCGTCTGTGAAGTAAAATTGTATAAGTGTTGCCGTGTGCTCGCGTAATCGGTATTAGATCTGCATTGTCGCATTTGCTTTTTGTCTTCCTCTTTTCTATGTGCTTTTGGTGGAATTGTATATGTGTGCTTTCCGTTCATCGCGAATAAATGTGCTTTGTGTTGAACTGTTTCCCGCTTCGCTTCGTCATTTCTTTCATTGAATCCTCATCTTGCTTCACGTAAAGGGTTGGTAGTGGGCTGAATACGCCCGATAATTAATCGAACCGTCGAGGCCGACGATAACACCGCTCGGTTATCCCGATAGTACGGAACGGGTCGCTTAAGTGGCCCGTGTCCGAAGTCGACCTGCGGCGAGGTGCGATCGCCCGGTCTACCCTCCGTGTGGGTACTTAGGTAGGTCGAATTTGGCGAGCAACCCTATCCCACGCGGGGGCCGATTGGCTCGATCGCGGTGAGACCGAAAGGTCCACCCGTGACTGGTTCCCGGCGTTAGTCCGAGAGGGTCACGACTGGATTGTCCGTCCGGTGGGCGACGTGCCGCGATTCGAGTTACGTGGCCGTCAGCACGCCGGCGGGCGCGAATCCGTAACAATATATATAGATATAAGTAGGGTAAGAATACTGATTCTGGCTCACTTTTCCCCATGTAAATGAATGGGGGATTTTCAGCGATTCCCTTTTTTTTCCCTAAAAATAAACCCCCTTTTTATCCCAAGGTATATTTATTTGTCTCCCCTTTTAACTTGGAGGTTGAACCTCATTGAATTGAACACCTGGGGGTTGAACAGCTCACTCATTGAACCTATAAAGATTTGTTCATTCTCAAATTCCTTCAATAGTTTAATTTTCTTTGCACAATAATCCCCATCTAAAATATTGACAAACAAAACATTTGAATCTTTATATTTTTTAAGATACCCCTTTTGTGTCATTACGAAATGATAAACTTCTCTTAATGCTCTTGTTTGACCACCTCCTGAGCCACAGGTTATTTTTTTGTTAAGCCCCGCCCACTTTTCTTTAAGCCCCGCCCACTTTTGTTAAGCCCCGCCCACTTTCCACAAGGTATTCAATAAGCCCCGCCCACTTTTGCTAAGCTCCACCCACTTTTCGTGAGGTATTTTTCTAAGCCACGCCCACTTTTCTTTAAGCCCCGCCCACTTTTCATAAGGTATTTTTTCTAAGCCACGCCCACTTTTCCTAAGCCCCGCCTACTTTTGCTAAGCCCCGCCCACTCTTACATCATTTCCAGTTCATCTCTGACTCACAAAGAAATCACTAGAAAATTACAGGATGTTATGGTTTTGAAAAATTTCCCAATGAAGGCTTGCCTAGGCTTGCCCAGGGAATTTCCAAAGGAAACCACACCCACCAGTCTTTCTCTATAAAAGCTTCAAGCCCAGGCTCCATTTTAAACATTTGTTTTTGCTGGCAATGGTGTGCTGTGTGCTTGCCTGGAACTCTCTGTCTTGTATGGAACTAAACCTTCAAGTTGATGAACTGGATTCAAACCTCTTATCTGTTGAGGTAAGATTTTTATTTTCCTATTTTCAAACTTTGATTGAAGCATACTCATTTAATAATTAAATAACTTAATTAATACATTATTATTTTCTCTCACAGGAAATTGTATCTGAAATACAAAATGAAAATACTGCTTTTGCTACAACTTGGGGGAAATTGTTGGCTTGGTTGAAGACCTTATGAGCGACCAAGACCTTGAGTGGGATGACTTTGGGGTTCCTTGGAACTCTCTGACTTGTATGGAACTAAACCTTCAAGTTGATGAACTGGATTCAAACCTCTTATCCATTGAGGTAAGATTTTTATTTTCCTATTTTCAAACTTTGATTGAAGCATACTCATTTAATAATTAAATAACTTAATTAATACATTATTATTTTCTCTCACAGGAAATTGTATCTGAAATACAAAATGAAAATACTGCTTTTGCTACAACTTGGAGCGAAATTGTTGACTTGGTTGAAGACCTTGTGAGCGACCAAGACCTACAGAACGAGCAAGACCTTGAGTGGGATGACTTTGGTGTTCCTTGGAACTCTCTATCTTGTATGGAACTAAACCTTCAAGTTGATGAACTGGATTCAAACCTCTTATCTGTTGAGGTAAGATTTTTATTTTCCTATTTTCAAACTTTGATTGAAGCATACTCATTTAATAATTAAATAACTTAATTAATACATTATTATTTTCTCTCACAGGAAATTGTGTCTGAAATACGAAATGAAAATACTGCTTTTGCTACAACTTGGGGCGAAATTGTTGGCTTGGTTGAAGACCTTATGAGCGACCAAGACCCACAGAACGAGTTCGTCCTTGATGACCCAACCAAAGAGTTATACCTTGGAGACCAGCAAAATCCTGAAAAATAGTTTTACAGCAATAGTACTCATTGTGAGTTATCAAGACAATACCCACTGAACAAGTTATACGTTGATGAGCCAGAATACAAGTTTTACCTTGGAGACTCACAAATTTTGAAAAAATCAGTAAATGAGTTCTGCCTTGATGGTTTAAATAACTACCTTGGAGACTCAGGAAAAGGGTTCTGCCAAGATGGTTCTAAATATGGGAACTACCTTGGAGACTCACAAATTTTGAAAAAATCAGTAAATGAGTTCTGCCTTGATGGTTTAAATAACTACATTGGAGACTTGGAAAGTTGGGTTTATTTTGAAGACTTGAAATGCTACCACTCTTTGGGATTTAAACCTATCAAGAAAGTTCTTACTCCCTCTTTCTATGTTATCAAACCTGAAAGCCTTAAAAGACAGAATTGGAAGAGAAAAAAAAAAAAAACGTAAAATATATATATATATCTATATATATATATATATATATATATATATATATATATATATAGGTGGAAATCTCATTTTGAAAAAGACATTGTGTTGGGTGAGGATTGAGTTGGGGTTGAGATTTTGAATGTGAGGGTTGGGGTTGAGATTTTGAATGTGAGGGTTGGGACACACACACACACACATCAACAAACAAAAGTTAAGCCTTGACTATTCAGTTGAGGATTCTGTGTTTGGGGTTCACAGATCTAAGAACGTCCACCCCTTGACACACATTATATACTGTTATACACCTCGGACTTGGCCCTCGAGTGTCCACAACGGTGTATAGTAGGAGGGAGTGAAGCGCCAACCTATTGCTCCCATTGCACACACACACACACAAACAAAAGTTAAACCTTGACTATTCAGTTGAGGATTCTGTGTTTGGGGTTCACAGATCTAAGAACGTCCCCCTTGACACACATTATATACTGTAATACACCTCGGACTTGTCCCTCTAGTGTCCACAAAGGTGTATTATCTGCTTAGTTTTGTCTTTTGTAATTCCTGTGAATAAAATGAACCTAAAATCTCTTCCCCTTCCAAATCATATATTTTATAAGTCCAAGGAACCGTATCTATTACATCAACAATTTTAAAAAGTTCTTTCGTCCATCGTTCAGTAAAACCCTTTTCAAAATGAGATTTCCACCGATATATTCTTACGATATCACCAACTTTGAACTTAGGTTTTCTGACATTAATCTCTTTTTCATATTTTAATTTTGTAAATGTTTCTGATGGTTTCATATTTGTTGACGTGTGAATCGTGTCATTATACTTATCCACAATATCCTGAATAAAAGATGACCATTGTTGTGAACCGAGTTGTGTGAATTTTTTATATAGTCTCTCTTTAAGGTACGATTAAAACGTTCAACAACAACTGCCTTCCCTTCATTAAAGGTACTGTATAATGTAATACTGTTATTTTTTAGAAAATTCATAAATGTCTTGTTATAAAACTCTCTACCCTCATCAGTCCACAATTTTTTAGGTTTTCTCTTACTTTTATTAAATATCTGTTGAAAAGCTAACATAAGAGTATTACCTGTTTTGTTTTTTAAAGGGACAACCCATGCATATCTACTCCTCAAATCAATAACGGTTAAAGCATACTTGTACCCCTTATCATTATTGAGTTCAATCAAATCAGCAGACCAGATATAATCAACTTCCTTGGAATAAACTTTCCTTCTCTGAAACTTTGTGAATATTGGTTTATGTAATTCATCAGCTAATTGCTCTTCAGTCTTAATGGCATCATTAGAGCCTATAAGTTTTTTGAATTTCCAAGTCCAAGTTTCAATTTAGCACTAATCATCTTCTTCACGATGAACCTATCAACTTTTTCTCTCAAGGTTGGATTTTGTATTAGAGACAAATTATACAACATTTCTCTATCGGCTTCATGCTTTTCTTCCAACGTTGTGGTATTCCCATAATCAATATCGTGTCTCATGCACACTTCATCAACTCTATTGATTGGTTTACTCCAGGATTTAGGATTGTCTGCCTCATCTAATCTTTTATCCAAGTTTGTGCCTGGACCACAGAAAGAATACCCTGGAAGATGTAGTTCCCGTGGTATTCCAGTAGTTGTAAATTTACTTCCTGATAA
This sequence comes from Eptatretus burgeri, assembly GCF_056783735.1. Taxonomy (NCBI): domain Eukaryota; kingdom Metazoa; phylum Chordata; class Myxini; order Myxiniformes; family Myxinidae; genus Eptatretus; species Eptatretus burgeri. The sequence goes on from NW_028222262.1 coordinate 4,713, forward strand.
AAACTTTTGTATATCTCCTCCGAGTTTGTGTTTGGAGATAAATTGATTTTTTTTTTGAACCACACACCGAACATATACCTTTTTGTATAACCCTGTTATTTTTACTTTTAATATATGAAATATTTTTAGTATTAGTTTTCTTTTACATTTGAGACAATAACTCATTTATTTATGAGAAAAATTCCTGCAGAGTGCAAAAACCTTTTTAGTTTCCAACATGCACATTTGAATCTTAATTTTTAAAACATAAAGAATCCTTAGAAATGCCTTCACTCTCTCCTCCATTTATTTAAGAAAAAAATGAAAAACTTGAATTAAAATCCATATCTTGTCGATGCTAATAGTCTTGTCGAAAGTATTGCAAATAGACTTGTCAATTCTTTGTTTTCCTCCTCGGTGGGTTGAGTTATTTTCTGTAATACCACCAATCTTTTTGAATCTCACTGGTTTCCATATTTTGATATTTATTCATTCTCTCTCTTTCCTCCCTCTCTCTCTTCTCCTTTTCCTCCTTCTCTTTCTTCTCCCTCTCTCTCTTCTCTCTTTCCTCCCTCTCTCTATTCTCTCTTTCCCCTTCTCTCTCTTCTCCTTTTCCTCCTTCTCTTTCTTCTCCCTCTCTCTCTTCTCTCTTTCCTCCCTCTCTCTATTCTCTCTTTCCTCCTTCTCTCTCTTCTCCTTTTCCTCCTTCTCTTTCTTCTCCCTCTCCTCCTTCTCCTTTTCCTCCTCTTCCCTCTCTTCTTCAACTCCTTCCTCATCCCTTACTATCCTTGAATCGTTTACACCCCATAGAATATTATACATATATTCATCAGGATTTCTTGTTATTCCTGTATCCAAAATAATTTTTTTACAACAGGAAACCAATAAAATTTCTTTTGAATTTCTAAAAGAGCCTTACCTTTTCTTAACCTTATAATTTTTTCATTATTTAACATTCTAATTAAATCTAAAGTTGTCGGTTTATCAACATCAGCATAATGCCAATCTTTTATTGAAAATACCTCATTCTTATGTTGTAGAACATATTTATTAAAATAACGAATACCCTTTTCTTGAAGGTATGCTTGGACACAGAAATGATAATTTTCTTGAAGCCTTCTTGCTGTCATTTATGTATTAGAAATATATGTTAGAATAATATTATGGCACGAAACACCTCCCCATCTTCCCATAGTTAAATCATTTTGTATTTCCTTACTTATTATATATAATCCTGTTTTTTCTGTTTTCATGAGATAAACAAGGGCAAAACCATTATTATATTTACCCTTATTAAATTCTTTTATTTGTTGTTTACTAATCGTGGCTCCACAAAACTCATTCTCGATACCAAGTGCATAATATTCTTCCTTACGAGACTGATTTAATTGTTCCAGGTCTTCGAGGTTAATTTTAAATGACCAATTATACCCTAAATCATTCATATCATACCCCCATTGTTCTATTCTCATACAAACGATACGCCCTTCTTTATAAAAATTTATTTTAATTCGAACTGTGAATTCTGTATGACCTGGAGATAATATCAACACTTCTGTATCTTTGGAATACACAGCCGTTTTATTTAAGTATATATATTGTGATAAATCGCTTAATCTCACCAAGTCATTCGCGTCAGTCGGGCTTGGATAATTTTTTAATTCATAAGCATTTTTCATGTTAATATTTTTGTTTATATTATATTTATGTCGTTCAGCCTGTGCCTTTGTATAATAATTTGATAAATCAATATCCAGTTCTTGAGATACACCAAATATAGAACCATCTTTACCAACATAAGTCATTTATATTAGATTAAAAATAATATCATAAATTTTTTTATTTTTGTTGAGTTGAAATAACACATATAGACATAATTGACCACAACACTTGGAATTTAATTCTTGGACTTGAAATGTTTGATAAACACCATTCTGTAAGAATTTTATGACTTCAACAGGTGGTGGAAGACCAAAACTATCAAAATAATATTTGTCTTGACTATTAAAAATACAAACCCAATGAGAACCGTTCCCATCATTATCTTCTAAGTTCATAATAATATTCTTTGTATGTTTCGGCACATTTGTTAATTCATCTCTCATACAAATAACCACATTATGAATTTTTAATTTCTTACAATATTTGACAAGTTGTAAATTTGATGTTGTATTCTTTCCAAATTCTTTCAACCACTCATCAATGCTCATTTATTTATTAGAAAGATATAATCCATTACCTCTTTTCGTTAATTTTACACCTGCTTGTGCTATAGAAGAAAGCATATCTCCAACTAACAATCTCGCTTTATCAGGCAGACCTTCAAGTTTTTCAGCAAAATCTACAATTACACCACTTCCACTAATTTGTTTCTCCAACTCTTTGTTATGTCTTTCCAATTCTTTTTGAGCCTGGAGTTGAGCCTTCCTTTCGTTGGCAGTTTTCACCGCTGTTGAAATACCACCCGTCAATGCTCCAACCGCACTTAAACCAGCAAATAAAGGAATTAGAAATGGGAGAAATCCTCCACTCGTCTCTCTTATTGAATATTTTTTCAACATTGGTTTTGTCATTTTAATTTTAAGTGAGCCAGTGTCATTCAAGATTTTAACCTGTTCTCTTGTGAGCAAAACATCAATTCTTACTGCTCCTTTTCTCTGAATTGTATTAACGTTAATCGTACAAGGCTTTTGATTTTGAACACAAGATGATAGTTTATGAAGATTGATTTGATTAACATATACCCCAGTTGGTACTTTGCCACTCATTTATTTAACAAAAAATTATGTGAGACTAATCATCACACCATTATCTGTATTAATCTGCAATTCTGTTTCTTCCAAAAGCAAACAATATGTATCAACTTCTTCACTCTCTCCTCTTTCAATGTATAGGGAAGTATCCACTCGATTAGACTTTATAGTTTCCTTTTGAGCGCTCAGGTCAAACGCATAGATTGTATACAAACTTTTAAATGCTGTCATATCCAAAATAGGTTCTTTATTTCCATTACTTTCACACACCTTTTGGTAAGACTTGTATGCTTCAGCAAAATCATTTTTTTCCCAATTAATTTCCAATCTATCTCGTGGATAAAATGTTCCATCTAGAGAAACGCGAAGTTGTTTCACCTTAGCATTATCACTCAATGCATTATTCTTATCAGTCGCAGTATCACCATCTGGCTTTTTAAAAATCATCCACAGATATCGTGGCTTTCCTTCCAGAACACCCAAATTCCACGTGTAAGTAGTTTGATTGAGTTTAACGTGTTGACATCTTCTTTTGAGGTATGATACACTGAGTGGTTTCTTTGAGTTAAGTCTTCGATTCAACATCTCTTCTGTTTTAAGATTAGGAGTATATTCACTGATATACCAACTCATCTCCTCAATTACAAATTTATTCTGTTCACCAAAAGCACTACCAACACCAAAAAGCAATCTATTTTCATTATCATTCCTTTGTAGTTGAAATCTAATTTTAAGACCATACAGAACTTTATCATAATCACAAAATCCAAATATACCTTTAAGAGGAACTGCCACAGTAAAACTATTTTCTGCTTTTGTATCATCATTATACATTCCTTTCCTTTGAATATATCCAGGGTCTGTGTTTGTTCCCGTTGACATATCAGGAATAAAACCTTCGACAGACCCCTTTCCCATTCTATCACTGAATGTATAGAGTGTAAATTTCATCATTTCAGATACAGCAGAGACATAATCAACCGCTTCAACTTCTTGTGTTCCAATATACAATCGCACACTATCAAACATTTTCCAGAAGAAATCATTTACAAGTGTAGCGTTTGTGTTATTCCCAGCCTTAGTGAATTTAAATTTACACAACAAGAAACTTTCGGAGAGATTCAAATAGGTTTGTTGATTATTTATTTCAAAACTTTTTGTACCATTTGTATTCCAGTCTGTTCCAGTTATTGCATTTACCTTGAAGTAATCTTCTTTTTAGTGGAGTTTGAGATAATAATAGTATCATCCAAATCATAGATACTATCAATTGCTTCCATACTTGTATTTATTTAGGAAAAAAGATGTTAAAACTTTTGAAACCCTGATCCAAGTATTTGAATTATTTTCTGTCGTTCTTGGGGGACAACTGAGTTTTACCTTTCTTAATTTCTTTTATTGCTTGTAATTTATGAGATTCCTTCTGAGCATCTTTTATACTCTTTACAGCACCTGCTACATTTCCCACAGCAGAAGCAGTTGAACCAATTAGGTCTTTATGTTTAAGAATAGTTGAACCAATACCCATGAGAGTATCAATTATCCCATCTCCTCTAAATTGATGTCCGACACCCCTTTGTCTCTTAGGTTTATAGTATCCTCTACCAAGATACATACCTTCACCCTTGTAGTACGGGGAAAGGAACATCCCATCCCCTGTAATTATTTTATATTTTCCCAACTCGTGTTTCCTCACAATAACCATCGTATTTATTTATTGGAAAACTTCACGTAGGTGAATTCTGATGGATATAACTTCTCCATTAAAAGAAATCACACGATTATCTTGGTCGGTTATCCTAAAATTTACTCTGTGTATGGTTTTTCCTGACACAGGTAGATAAACCAAATTTTTAGGTTCCATATTGAATTTATAACCAATTGGGGTTGAGTATGCGCTGAATGAAAATATTGTATTTGTTTTTTTTCCATCATTATAAGCACCATCAATCAAATCACAGTGAATTAACACCGAATTTATTCCTGAGGATATTTGAATGACATTATCACTGTAAAACGTCCCATTAGTTTCAATCTTTTTGAGGAGAAACCCAATAACTCTCTAAATGAATTATCAATTGTGAAATCAACCTTGTAGTTATTTTTAACTTTAATCGTTGATTTTGAAGTATGTTTTTGAATGTTTATAACAATATTTTTTGGTTCATCACCCTGTTCTTTCATAAGACGAGCAATTTCGGAAGATATTTGAGAAATCTCGTATGCTCCTGGTGACACTGTTATCGTTTTGTATCCACTTCCCGGATTATAACTAAACTTGTCATTTTTCTCGGTTATATTAAATAAGGTATTATAAGTTTCCATGGACAATAAAGATGCCTCATATTCTTTTGTTGTGTCAAGTTGTAGTGGGTATGGGAATGAAGATGTGTGGTCGCTTGTTGTGAAATTAAAACTCAGGATTGTGCTTCTCATCTTATTTAATATGAGATAAAATGTCTTTATATTGAGATTTATTAATTATTTTCATGTTCATCAACTGGTCTAAAATGGCTGATGCTTCATTAAAACAATTGTTATTTCCAGCCTTCTTACTGCCGAACAACAATAACAGTCTATTAACTAATTGCGATGGGTCATTTGGAAAAAAAACTAATACCTGAACCAAGGATACTTAAAGCCTGAATAATGTGTTTCTCCTTCTCATTCTTCCTACTTTTACCAGAAAGAATAACCTTATAATTTAGAGTGTTCAGCAAATCAATATATACTCTATCATCATTATTTTCCATATCCAATGGTTTATCAATATACTTTGATTCATCCCTCACAGTTGAACCTTGTCTTCCATCTTTTGTGAGAAGAAACATTAATCTCGGAGTTAGTTTAACAGGGGGTTGAGCAGAACTTAAGAACCTAAATTCATCATTAAATATCAATACCTTTTCTTGAACAAGATGAAATATTGCTGGTTGTTCTGTTGGAATGAGTCCTGCTTTGGTTTTTGAATCCGCTGAATATTCATTGTTTTGAATAGCATTCACAATATAATCAGGGGGTTGATTAATCTCTTCCAGTTGTTGAAATAAACCTTCATCATCATATTCTAATTCTCCTAAATGCTCTAATTCTTCCTCCGTCATTTGACTGAAATCTTTTAACATTTGAAGCTTTCTGGGAGTATATTCTACTGTGGGAACTGTGGAAACATCTTTCATTTTTTCTTGGGAAGTTTTTAAAAGTGGTTTAAAAAATTTCTCTTGTTTTCTTTCAAATGCTTCTTCGCCCGTTAGTTTCTGTCTGCGTTTCTTCTTTATGTCTTCCTGTTGTTTTACAACTTTTGAAACCAACTCTTGATGTTCCTTAAATCTTCTTGCTCTTTCTTTTGTATCCATTTATTTATTGTAAAATATCATTTAATGAATTGTAAAGATGAACAGGTAAATTTTCCTTTTCTTCATCATTCAAGTAGATGTGTTCAAATAAATCCTTTTCTTTAAATATTTCATCAAATTCTTTATTAACATTAATGCGAGTTGTAATTTCTTCTTCACTAATCCTTGCATCTCTGCTTTTCATACGTTTGCGTTGAGTTTCTTCATCAACATCAAAACCGAATGATAAAATCTTCACCCCGCTCAGATATTTAATAATTTGTCTCGTTCCTTCTGGATTAGTTTCTAATATCCCAACACCACCAGATTTTAGTTTCCTTAACTCACTCTTACAATGTGAATATTTTGTTGTACCAAGAGAAACCTCCTCAAATATTTGTCCTTCATTCCTCAATCGCATATGTTCCTCCACTGAAATATAGTGATAATCTTCACCTTTTATTTCTCCAGGTCTTATTGCTCTAGTTGTTGTTGATACAATGCGTATCACGGGGTGTTTTTTAAGTAAATTTACAATATTCTCATTTGTACTACACAAGAACCTTGATTTATGAAAGTTTTTTCCAGAAGCAGATTTACCCACAAGATTTATAATAATAGTTGTCATTTATATATGTAATTGTTTATAAAACAAAAAATATATCCCTTAATATCTCATCTTGTTTCACAACAATATATTTATATTTTTCAGTCGTGTGCTTCATGTAATCCTCAAATTTCATTTTACTACATAATGTAGAACAATTATCTCTCCAAAAATTATTGATATCTATTGAATTTAACTTGAATAAAATAAAAGTATTAGCATTGTTTCTGATGGAACGACGAGGAAGTTGAAAGTACGATTGACTAAGATAAATACAATTACAAGAAGAATGTCTCCCTCTTGTGTAGTAGCTGTCCATTACCGTTTGGTTTCTCTCATTAACACAATCATCAAAGATAACGAGGTTCTTTTTTGATTTATCCAAATCTTGGGGAGACGGTATATCATCCGTATTATCACTAAGAATACAAGTTATAGGATTTGATTTCTTTTTACATCTCTGTGTATCACAAAATAGTTGAATTATATCTTCAATGTTATAATCATTTAGGTTTTTTGACGTTTAAATAAACCGATTATATCTTCTTTTGAAGACCAGCATTAAAACCTTGTGAGAGTAGTTGATACTCTGGTTGAAAACTCGACTTTGTGAAAATTATTAAATTATCATAATCTAAAAAGTTGGGAGTGAGGAGCATTTTTAAAAGTAAGCAGGTTTTTCCACATCCACTTGAACCAACTATGAGACATCTTAATGAATTTGGGAGATTTTTATGGTTGTTAAATTTTATCTTATTTTCCCAAATAGGTAAAAAATCATTCATTTATATATTTAGAAAACAAGTTATTTAATTTATTATTGGCTTTTTTAGAAACTCCATATTTTATCCTAAGTTCAGGTTTAATTTCAAGATAATCCATTATTTTATTTATACAATATCTTGTGTTGATATTTCCCTGAAAATTACATCCATGAATAATATATAACAACAATCCTTTGAACATTTCTCTTATACGTTCAGTTTCTTCCCTTGTAAGGAAAGGTGTGTTATCACCCTCATACTTTACATTCATTTCTCTAATCAATCTTGTAAAGTAATTCATTTTTGGTGTAAATCTAAAAGAATTATTTTCCTTTTTATATTTTTTATTATCATTAATTAGAAGATAATCACAGAATATACATTGTTTATAGGCTTTTGACTCTGTGTTTAATCCCCCTCTTTCACACGCAGGACAATTCTCAAATTTGTCATATGAAGAATCAGGAAAGTCTAGCATATTTATAAAGTAAAACTTTACTTAAACTGAAATTCATCTATACTTTCAGTTGTATATTACCATCGATATCGATATACTTTTTTTCATTATCAGATTCAATGACAACATTTTTTATATTAAAGGTAATTTTAAAATTATCGTTAACGACTATTGAACGAAATGTCATTTCACCTGATATATTAACATCCTTTATTTCATCAGGATTTACATCTTTAAGGTTGTTGAAAAAATACAAATTTCTCCTTGCATATTATAGATGGTCTTATCTTTTCTTTCTAAAGCTTCATCCATAAGGTTTTTGTTCTTTGATACTTTTTCTTGTTTCATTGCTTTTTCTAGTTTTGAATATATTACTAGAAGGAGAGGAGAAACTTTTGTTAGAGATACTTTAATTGATGTTCTACCAGGTATACTAAAAGCCCTTCCACTGAAGGAAATTGAAGAACTCATATTATTTACCATAATAGTTTTTATCCAATAGTTGTTATATTTATCTTTGTTCAATTTTACATCCTTGACATATTTCTCAGTATCTTTAACAGATGAAGAGATTGATTGAAACTTGTCTTTTGTGTCTTGAAACATTGTATTTATTAAGTGAAAAAGTTGGAGGATAAAATGTTTTTAAGCACAGATTCACCTATAAATTAAACGAAATTTTCATCAAGAAAATTTTAGTTTAAGCAAAGTTTTATTCTATAAATATGGTGAATACAACGTACTGCGATGTTTGTAATCACGAATATAAACATTATAGAAAACACCTCCGAACAAACAAACACACATTTAATCTATTTCATAAAATATCTCCTCTTGAGTTGGAAAGAAAACATTGTGATATCTGTTCAAAGGATGTTTTGAAGAGTAGTTATAATAAACATCTTCAATCACAAAAACACAAGAAAAATGAGTTTAAAGTAAAGGGAGACTATTATATTAAAAACACTGATGGGGCATTTAAAGGGCATATAAAAATAAGGATTTTTCAATTTGGAGAACCCGGTCCATCATCAATAGCTGAATCAATTGAAATAGTGAAACCCGATGTTGAAAAATTTATTAAAAAGACATTAAAAGAAATGAAAACTTTAAAGTTTTATATGGGAGTGAAAATGAATATCAAAAGACAAGATGAAGAACATACTCCTTATATGAGAACAGGTCTTCATTTTATAACATCATTTCAAGATTTTTTGAATAGTGGGGTTTATGAAGAACTATCAAGACAAGAGGAGGATGTTGATAATACAGTGGTAGGAAGTGGATTCAATATTAAAAAAATCATCTTTTTAGATATACACATTCTAAAATCAAACCCTCTTAAAGCTTCTTCTTATATTGAATTACCAAAAGAAATAAAACTAAAGAAGGCAGTTGTTAATATTAAGAACAATGATAATAAATGTTTTCTCTGGTCTGTTCTTGCTCACTTTCATCCACCAAAATGTAATTCAGAAAGAGTAAAACAATATATGAAATATGAGAATACCTTAGACATTAAAGATTTTTAATTCCCAATGCCACTAACAGATATTCCTAAATTTGAGAAAAAGAATAATCTTTCTATTAATGTATATGGATTAACGGATACAAACAAAGTTCAAATATTAAAAATTTCAAACAACTATAAAAATGAAGAAACACACATTGACCTTTTATATTTTAGTGTTGGAAAGAATTCACATTACACATACATCAATAATTTATCAAGATTAATCTCTTCTCAGGTATTCAGAACAGCAAACAAAATATATCCTTGTAAGCGATGTCTTAATTCATTTCATACAAAAGAACGATTAGAACAACATTCAAAATATTGTAGTAATCATAAATCAGCTGTAATTACAATGCCTAAACCTGGTGAAAAGATTTCTTTTGAAGATTATAATAAATCTATCATGCACCCATTTGTGATATACGCTGATTTTGAATGTATCCTTAAAAAGATAAATACTGCTTCTCCTAATCCAAAAGAACCATATACAAATAAATATCAAAAACATATTCCTTGTGGTTTCTGTTATTATATCAAATCATTTGTTGGAGAAAAGTATAACAAACTTGAACATTATCGTGGAAAAAATGCTTCACAAGAGTTTGTAAAACGATTAGAAAAGGATTGTATAAGACTCACTAAATTAATGAAAGAAACAAATGAACCGATGAAATTAACCAAAGAAGAAAAATTAGAATTTAGAATGAACAATATCTGTCATATTTGTGAGGGGGAAATTAAGGAGTCTAAAGTTAGAGACCATTGTCATCTTACTGGTAAATATAGAGGTCCCGCTCATTCCTGTTGTAATCTTAATTATAAATTACCTTCTTTTATTCCAGTCTTTCTTCACAACAGCGCCAACTATGATACACAT
>NW_028222262.1:20000-27500 GCF_056783735.1 Eptatretus burgeri
TTAAGTGGCCCGTGTCCGAAGTCGACCTGCGGCGAGGTGCGATCGCCCGGTCTACCCTCCGCGTGGGTACTTAGGTAGGTCGAATTTGGCGAGCAACCCTATCCCACGCGGGGGCTGATTGGCTCGATCGCGGTGAGACCGAAAGGTCCACCCGTGACTGGTTCCCGGCGTTAGTCCGAGAGGGTCACGACTGGATTGTCCGTCCGGTGGGCGACGTGCCGCGATTCGAGTTACGTGGCCGTCAGCACGCCGGCGGGCGCGAATCCGCAACACTGGTGTCAGGAGTGGGATACAAATTCATCGCCCTCCTCGCGGCACTGGTATCGGAGAACAGGAAAACAGGCTCTCCTGTCTCCGGCTAAATTCACGGGAATCGGTCCAGGGGTGAGAGAAGCGACCCCCGATTCCCTCCAAATTACGAGCGAGCAAATTAACCCTTCACGAGAAGCAAGATGGCGTCTCAAGGCGAGCGGGAGCCGGGGGTATTAGAAATGTATATGTGTAGTAATGTAGAATCCATGGTCCAGGATGGAATCCCCGAGCAGGAAATGTTGATTGTGCAGGAACACGGACTCGCCCAACTGAACCCAGGGCCCGAGGTGGGTGCGGCAGCGGCCGCGGTGTATGACACCTCCCCCCCCCTCTCCACCAAGACCCTTCCCCGACCCCTGCCGAAACGGCTCACTTGAGTGCATCCGACATGGCCCAGCTATTCACCATGCTGGCACAAATGAATGCGGCAATGACAAATGAAATGAAAAACGAAATGAAAGGCATGAACAAACAAATGATCGAAAGAATGGATGCGAATACACAAGGCATGAACGAAAAGATGGATACATTCACAAACGAAATAAAACGCATGAAAACTAAAATGGAAACAAACATGAAGGAAGAAACGAAAAAGTTCCGGGGTGAGACGCAGAACATGGGCCGATGCCTGCAGGCGGGCATGAAGGCCGTGAGCAGGGAACTTAAAATGGCGACTCCACGTGTGGGAGCAAACGAGCTGGAAGGGGGTGCAACGGCTGACAGGCCCGCGGTGGAGGCGGGTGAAAAAATAATTCGGGGGGCGTGTTGGACGAGGGTCGTGACAGAGGAATCGACGGTGACCAAAAGGGAGGAGTTAAGTGGGGAGACCAGGGCGTGTGAGACGAGACAAGAGGTGACGACAACGGAAATAATAGTTGAGACAAGAGAGGTAAAGGGTGAAGAGTTGGCAGAGACACGGGAGATGGGAACGATAGAGGGAAGACTACACGATGAAGACGGGGTAAGTGACGCACACACACACACGGAGGTAGTGGAGGATAATGGGGGTGAGCTGGCGGACTGGGTAGAGACCCGGTGCGAGCACCTGGATGGCCTCCTCCAGGAACGAGGGGAGGGAGTATGCCCCCTTGAGGCGAGTCACGACCAGGTGAGTTCGGTCGTGCTTTGCGAGGTTGAGGGGACGAGTGCTGTGGACGGGTGCACGGAGAGCTTGGGGGGTATAGAGGCCCCAGAGACCCTTGTGGGGACACGAATCCCCAGTGTAGTTGTCCCTGTGTGTGTGGTGGAAGGTGTGAGTGCGTCCCCGTGTGTGGAAGCGACCCCGTGTGTGAGTGGTGTGGTGGCGATGGTGCCAGAGTACGTGCTTCCCAGCATGTCGTGTGTAAAAGGGGCACCGCGGGTGAGTGAGGCACGGAGTGTGGATGAGGCACCGCGGGTTAGTGCCCCCGCGTGTGTGGGTGAGGCACCGTGTGTGGAAGAGACCGCGTGTGTGAGTGTCGCCGTGTGTATGAGTGAGGTACCGCGGGTGAGTGCCCCCGCGTGTGTGGATGAGGCACGGTGTGTGGATGAGGCACCGCGGGTGAGTGCCCCCGCACGCGTGAGTGAACGGCCGTGTGCAAGGTCGCTGTGTGCAAGGGAGACCGTGTGTGTGAGAGAGCGGTATGTGAGGGAGATGTCGGTTAGCATGCGGGAGCACGCAGCCGCGTCTCCCGGTGTGAATGTGATGGAGTGGACTGTGTGCGTCGAAACACGCAGGTATGCGTGTGTGGAATGGAGGCGACGAAGGCGACATGGGAGAAACGAAAGCCGAGTAGCGGCTGTAGTTGTTTCGGGGACCGTGCCGGGTTCACCCAGCAGTGAGCACGCGGTTCGTGCTGTGCTACGCACGAGACCGCCACGTGCTCGCTTGCGAGAGTGAAGTCCCGGTCCGGAAACGCACGCGGTGGATTTGCCGATCCCGCGGACGGACAAAGTTTAGGCAGGTAAACGGATTTGGACCGGACGGGTTCTCCACGCGATCGTGTGTGTTAAGCTCCAACGGGCAAAGCACATGTGTTCGCGTGGGGAACCCTCGAGACGTGTGGCTTGTTTTTTTATATGCGCACGGTGACGTCATGGCTGCACGTGGGGTTGGAATCCGGCAGGAGGGGTATCTCTGCCGGATGGTCCCGTCCAAGGAGGGACGAGGAACACGTGCAGCTGCATGACGTCACGGGCAGTTGCAAAGTGCAAAGAGCGCGAGTTGCCGCGCTGGCGCTGCGCATGTAAAGAAAAAAAAAAAAGAACAAGCCTCACTTTCGGGTACACAGGATTCCTGGGCAAGGGGTGAAAGACCCCTTAGCCTGGGCACAGGATGAAAACTAGTTAGGGGGAAGGGTTAGCTTAGTTAGACCGACTTCATGGGGCAGGGGTTAGTCCTCATAGAGTCCGTGGAATGGATTAGTTAGAGGGATTGTAGCCAGATTTAGGTTGGGAAATAAAATGAGTTTGGAGACAGTGACAGACTTGTGGATGTGTAGAGGGGACGTAGTTTAGCTACGTAGGTTAAAAGGAACGTGCTGTAGTTTAAGGGACGACGTGGGAGCACGAGTTAGTTAGGGGATGTAGTTAGGATGGCAGAGTTCAGCGGTGTGTGTGTTGAAGAGTTGTTGGTGAGTTGTGAGGTGAGTACTTGGTGAGTGAGTGAGGCCAGCAGGTCTGTGTGTATGGAGCGAATGGGGAATGCATGGTGCGATGAGTGATTGGGGGGAGGAGTGACTCCCGCCCAAGGGACCCCGGGGTCAGTGTAGATTGAGTTAGCGGGGTTAGTCAAATTGAAAAATGGAGGTCGTTTTGTTGTTGGTGGGAAAGTAGGCTCGAGACCCATTTGGAGGGGTGCAGGAGCCCTGTTGACGGGCTTGGGAGCGTGGCTGCGAAAGGTGAGTATCGCTGAGTGGGTACCCCGGGCACCAGGCTAGTCGGCCGCGGTAGGCCATGGGCCCATGGGGGGCCGGGATAGAGTAGTGGGCACGGGTGCGCCTGCTTGGTGCGGGGGCCCGGGGCGCCATTAGCCGCGTGGGCAGTGTTGTGGGCACGGGTGACCCTCGGAAAGGGGCCCGGGAGGCCGGCCTGCCACGTGTGCGTTTCAGGGGAGGTGCCATGGGGGGCACTCCCCGGTGTTAGGGAGCTGGTAAGCTCGGAGGCAGTGTAGTGCCCGGGGGTGCCATAGCGGGAGAATCGGCAGAGGGTCGTGCCTGCCAAAGGGAGCCACGTGTCCCAGCCAGGAGACGGTGTGAAGTCACGAAGAGAGCATGATGGGGCGAGGCCCGAAATTGTGAGGACACCAACACAGGCGACGGGAATCTGGGTTGTTAGAACCAATAGTTTAAGCGAGAGGCGCTTGTTGAAAGCCCCGGGGTAGTTTAACAGTTAAATGGTTAGGGTAGATTAGGAGATGTACCCCTCCGCACCATCCATCCCCTCGCTGTCGTTGTGGGCCGCTGGATCCACTTTGGGTTAGATCGCCGAACTCTGGGGAGGCCATTCTGAGGCTTCGTTGGGCCTCGACACAGGACGTTAGCTCTCCCTTATTCCCCTCCGGGAAGGGAACGTAGGGGTTGGGAGTAGGCTAGGTGACAGGATAGGTTAGCCGAACAAAGACGATAAAGGGGGTTAGGGGACGATTTATAGTGGGAAGTAAAAATAAAAACAACAAAAAAATAAGTTGGGGCTAAATTGGGGTTTGACAAATTAAGGGAGTGGGTATGTACAGTGACAGGCAAAGGCGATAGGTGGGAGGGAGACAGGTAGGTAGGTCCGAGCCCACCTTCCAAGTGGCCAGCACCACCGCACTCCCTCCACCAACCTCCACGGAACGGCAAAGGCTGGTCAACTTCATCTGCCGGCTGGCTGTTTTTTCTTCAAGGCCTGTGCCGGCCAGTTCATCTGCCGGCTGTGTTTGCCTGCAGCGGCCTTCTTCTGCGGGCTGTGTTTGCCTGCTGCCTTTGCCATGCCATGCCCACTGCCCACGTTCACCAGCCCCGTTCAATTTTTGCTTTACCCCCCCTGTTCATTTCCATGTGCGCCAGGATCCGCAAGGCAACAGTTTGCAAGCTGCAAGAACTGCCCTGTTGGCAGCTACAACACGGGCCTGCAGTGGCGGCCCGTGCACCGTGTTTGTGTTCATGCATCCATTTGTTGTGCTCATTGCGTGTGCCACTTGAGCTGGCACGGAGACTGCGTTTGTGCAGCCCATGCACCGTTGTGGTTCACTGCGTTCAGTTCAAAAGGGAAGGCCTTGGACTGCGTGTGAGCAGCCAGCCACGTTCCCTGTCACCCGCATTGTTTGAGCCAGAGACTGCATGCGGGCAGCCTGGCTTCCTGCTAACTGTTCTCTTTTGCAGAGTTCAATGATCCTGGGCCATGGTTTAGTGTAAAATTTGTAAGTTAAGGTTAAGATGTACTGTAAATATGAGTGCGCCCCCGGCATGTCTGTCTAGCGCCGGCAATTTTATTTAAGTCGTCCGTGTGAGTGAGTTTGTTTAGGTAGTTACGCAGCCCTCAGGTTATTTATTTTGGGGACACGAATACCATGAATGTCGCACTCAGGGATCCGTAGGTAAAATGTACTAGGGGAAAACTACACATGATGGCACACGAAAATTTGACGACTCGGGACGAGTCTGTAAAAAGGGGAGGGGTTAGTGTTGTGGTTACCAAATTCGCAAACCACCATTCAGGTCCCTTAGGTGAGGTATCTCGGTAAGTGCATGTGTAGTTAGGCCCAAACCCGTTGTCTAGTGGGAATAAATGTTATTCATGCGTGCTGCGACTCTTCAGGATAGCCGTTTTTCTTTTACTATCTTTATTTTGGACCAACCGCCATTGTTACCACCACCAACCACAACATCAACCACCAACCACAACGCCGCTTCACCACAACCGCCACGACCTTCCCGTCACACCTCGCAACCGTAGCATCGCCACCGTTCTTGCCCCGCTGTGGGTACCGGTGTTGGACTCGTGCAGGGCGCCCGTCGCACAGCGTGTACAAAATCACGGATTTTGTCCTTCAAAAACGGATCAAAAACGACACACGCCCACTTTTTGCCGTCCAATCGGTGAGCGAGGGGCGAATTGGCCCCGCCTCCAGGACGATCGATATATGCAAATTTGTGGATCAAAAAGCCTTCACGCCCACTTTTTCTCGGGCCAATGGGGAGCGAGGTGAAAGGTCGAAGGGAGGGGGTAAAAGGCGAAGCTACGGGGGGATAAAAGGACGGTGTTCGTCAGTCAGAGAGGAAGAGAGACCAACGGGAAGAGGAAGAGAGTCCAACGAGGAGAGTCCAAAGAAGAGTCCAGAGGCGGAGAGGCGGCAGCGGCGAAGGCAGACGAGGGGGAGCTCGCGTCGGTGCCGGGAGCTGCACGCCCGAGGGAGGCCGGCAGCGCGTCCTGGCCGAGGTGGAGACGCACACCAGGGATAATAAAGATCCTCTATACCCCGAGCATCAGCAACCCCCTCCTGTTTCCCCCCGCGCTGAGATAGTGCGACCAAGGGGGCCCCCTTTCCCACCCCCTGCCAGACACTGTCCGCGAGGCCCGCGGAGTGAGGCGCCATCGCCGCTCCGCGTCTCATCACCAGACGGGTAGGCGCGACCCGGTCTCGGCCTCAGGCCCGCCTCATTCTTGGGGGTATTTCTTTTCCTTGGTTTTGGGTATGTGTTGTCGGCGCCGTCTGTGAAGTAGAATTGTATAAGTGTTGCCGTGTGCTCGGTAGTCGGTATTAGCTCTGCATTGTGTCTTCGCTTTTACATTTGCTTTTTGTGTAAATTGCATTGTGTTTTTTCTATGTGCTTTTGGTGGAATTGAATTTGTGTGCTTCCCGTGTGCCGCGAATAAATGTGCTTTATTGTTGAACTGTTTCCCGCTTCGCTTCGTCATTTCTTTCTTTGAATCCTCATCTTGCTTCACGTAAAGGGTTGGTAGTGGGCTGAATACGCCCGATAATTAATCGAACCGTCGAGGTCGACGAATAACACTGCTCGGTTATCCCGATAGTACGGAACGGGTCGCTTAAGTGGCCCGTGTCCGAAGTCGACCTGCGGCGAGGTGCGATCGCCCGGTCTACCCTCCGCGTGGGTACTTAGGTAGGTCGAATTTGGCGAGCAACCCTATCCCACGCGGGGGCTGATTGGCTCGATCGCGGTGAGACCGAAAGGTCCACCCGTGACTGGTTCCCGGCGTTAGTCCGAGAGGGTCACGACTGGATTGTCCGTCCGGTGGGCGACGTGCCGCGATTCGAGTTACGTGGCCGTCAGCACGCCGGCGGGCGCGAAATCCGCAACACTGGTGTCAGGAGTGGGATACAAATTCATCGCCCTCCTCGCGGCACTGGTATCGGAGAACAGGAAAACGGGCTCTCCTGTCTCCGGCTAAATTCACGGGAATCGGTCCAGGGGTGAGAGAAGCGACCCCCGATTCCCTCCAAATTACGAGCGAGCTAAATTAACCCTTCACGAGAAGCAAGATGGCGTCTCAAGGCGAGCGGGAGCCGGGGGTATTAGAAATGGATGTAGAATGTGTAGAATCCATGGTCCAGGATGGAATCCCCGAGCAGGAAATGTTGATTGTGCAGGAACACGGACTCGCCCAACTGAACCCAGAGCCCGAAATGGGTGCGGCAGCGGCCGCAGTGTATGACATCTCCCCCCCCCCCTCTCCACCAAAACCCTTCCCCAACCCTGGCCGAAACGGCTCACCCAAGCGCACCCGACATGGCCCAGCTATTCGCCATGCTGGCGGCAATGACAGCGAGAATGGATGCGAATACACAAAAAATGGATGCGAATACACAACGGATGAACGAAAAGATGGATGCGAATACACAACAAATGAACGAAAAGATGGATGCGAATACACAAAAATTGGATGCGAATACACAACAAATGAACGGAATGGAAACAAACATGAAGGAAGAAACGAAAAAGCTCCGGGGTGAGACGCAGAACATGGGCCGATGCCTGCAGGCGGGCATGAAGGCCGTGACCAGGGAGATAGGAATGGCGACTCCACGTGTGGGAGCAAACGAGCTGGAAGGGGGTGCAACGGCTGACAGACCCGCGGTGGAGGCGGGTAAAAAAATAATTCGGGGGGCGTGTTGGGCGAGGGTCGTGACAGAGGAATCGACGGTGACCAAAAGGGAAAAATTAAATGGGGAGACCAAAACGTGTGAGACGAGACACGAGGTGA
>NW_028222262.1:32500-51443 GCF_056783735.1 Eptatretus burgeri
CAAGATCCCATTGACCATCCCTTGTTAAAATCATGATATTTTGCACCTTCAGCTTTAATTTTTTCAGCCAAATTATCAATTTCTTCTGAATTATCTGGAATGTATGTGCAGCATTCCACACCTATAACCGCACACGTCCCTCCTTTTTCTGCTAAAAGCATATCCAGAGAAATGCGGTTTTGCATCACGGTTGTCCGTATAGCTACCAGCTCGGCACTCGTTTTGTGAAATCCTTCGCTGGTGGTATTAGCAAGCTTTTCCAAAGATGCTGCCAAATTGATAATTTCCCTTGCACTCTTGCCTGCTCCGTAAAAGGGGAATGCAATCATGAAAAACCTCTCAACTTCTGAAATGGCTCTTTTCGATCTGACCTGTGGTACAAAGGGTGATTGGTCAGTGATCCGAATCCTGGGTAGTATAAATCCCAAAAAACATGATCACCTCCATCCCACTGGTAGCCATGAGTATGCCTTATACCCACACACAAAATATGTACCATTTAGGGGTGCCTGAGGTTCAAGCAGGTTATTTACTTCGATTTTTACAGGTATGGTTGTTCCATTAATTCGCCCTTTTATGGTCACCATTTCATCCCCATGTCTAGCATAGTACTGGCATGTTGATTCTCCTAAATGGGGTCCCCCCCTTGTCCTCTAACTAGACAAATCAATCCAATTTGTTTGTGCATGAGCTGAAAATGTGGGGGGTACTTTTCTAATCCCTCCCCCTTCTTCAATCCATCATAATTCGTTACTTTTATTGCTCTTGCCAGGCCCTGTCCCACAGCCTTTTGCTTAATAGTTCTGTACTTAGGGTAATACCAATGCTCATAGTTCGTGCAATTATAACCCCCCTTCTCCCAATTACTTTTTATTTCTATTATTCTACCTTCCACTGATGCCTTCTCTACTTTAGTTAAAACTGGTCTATCTTGTCTACGGACTATGTACCCACACATGTTCTCCCCCTGGAGTGGAACTGCAAACAAGGGTAATCCGTGTTTTCCCATATACGCCTTCCTAATGCAATTGATCCCAATGTTTACCTTTTTTCTTCCCTGTGCACCCTGTCACAACCCATTCCTTGTTTCCCCTACCATTGACCTACCAAACATTCTGATCTCTATGACATTCCCAAAATGTCCTCACTATCTGTTATTGTCCATATTATCACGATTATACACATGCTAATCAAACACTGCCACATCTGTCATAAACCTCCAATAACATTTCTTTCTCTTTTCGATTTCCTGTATCCTTTTGCAATGAGATGCGTGAATCCATGATTGGCTTACCTTTTCTTGACATCTCCTTGGGTAACCAATAATACCTGAAAAAGTCCAGTCCACTGCATCTTTAGGACGTTCCTCCATTCGAACACCCTGTTGTCAAACTCTTTCACAATATTTATTCGCATCACAAGAGTTAATATTCATTTATACATGTCCATATATTTTACAGACATTCTACCAATAATTATATGTACTGTTTGGCCGTGCCCTTAAATTGGTGACCAGGATCCCAGAGCCCTGAGCTCAACTTTCATTTACCACTAAACGAACCCCAGAGGGCTAACTCAGCCTGTCACTCCTTTAAGACTGGCAAAAAAAATGAACATCAGTACACTGGTAATAGGGACACCGCATCAGCAGCACAGTCATGCTCCAACCAGTGATGCAACCAACAACCCAAAGGCAGCACACACCACAAACATTTGATAACACATAGCTGCTTCCAAAACTTTCGATTTTACAAATTTTCGATTTTCTCCCACCACTGCAAGCTCTTGAGTGTACCATATTCTCAGCACCTCCTTCTACATCATCCCCCTTTTTGCTCGTGCAGCTCATTTTTATGAGCCAAAGCGAGCAAACCTTTTGGGTAACCACTTTGTTGTGGGGGCTGGGTATCAGCAGCAAGCACGACTGCTAGAGGGAGCAGTAGAGTTAGTTCCACCGACCGCACCCTTCTTTCCCATTCATAAGTTGGTCGTCATCAGAGAGCGTACATAGCCCCACGGTCTACCATTATGACAATACAATGCACAGAGAACCTTCCCAGGTACGGTGGCTGCTATGATATGAAAAAACGCATTTTTAAAATACCAACCGATGCTGACGTCAGAAGACAACAAATTCAGATCTCAACGTAAACAAAGATGTGAATTCTGCCTGTCTGACCCGACCCATGGGTTCACACCACTACCTTCACCACAGATGCATGTGCTCACCTGCACCCACCATTTGCTCACCCACTGACCCAGATGATCCTGATGGTGCAATTATCCCAATCGCCCCTTGGCGTCCTGGTGTTGCAGACTCCCCGTCTCCAGCATTGCCCTGAGGGCCAATCATGCCATCATGACCACTTGGGCCTGGAGGTCCGATAGGACCTGAACCACTAACAGTTCCACTGCCTCCCGCTTCTCCAGGCGGTCCAGACAACCCAGTGGCTCCTTGGGCACCATCATGAAGCCCATAAGAAGCACATAAGGGCAGAGTCATTATATTAGAATATAAAATAAATGGAAATTTATACACAAGCACCCATACAGGTGCTGCTTAAGGACTGGCCCCCACCAGACACACCCCCCCAAAAAGGGACCCAGTTGGGTCGTTATTGATACTCCCCCCTCGGAGGGAAGGTGAGCTGGAGGTGAGAAGCTTCCTTGGACCTTCCTGCCTCGTGCAATCCTTGACAATCCGGCTCGATGGTACTCGCACCTGCAACTCGATACCGCTGCAAGCACCAGGTAGTTAGGTAGCGTTGATTGCTAATGGAACTCCCCCACAGGCGCTCGGCACGTATGCTCATCGGAAAGGCCGATGGTGGAAGGTAGCCAGGGAGGATGTCGTTGTTGTAGTTTTTTTCTTCATATGTGCTCAATATATTACTATCGATTTAACTATTCTTGACTAGCCTACTTTGCGACATTAAATATCCTCTTATTTCCACAGTTCCCCTACATTGTGCCATCTGTACAGTATACACATATCAGGAATATGCTTTCACCCTCGGCGAGATTGCATGCCGCAATTAGCACAGAATCACTTTCCAAGATGTTATTCTCAGTGTACACTACATACCCTGACAGTTATGTCCAGTATCGGACATCTTTTGATGACCACATTTTACTCCAGCAGTGAGTCAACCAACACTGCCTAATCAGATATCATCCATTCATCCATTTGGACCACACTTCTACAAAGCATTTGGTTCTGCCCAAAATAAAATAAAATAAAGTATTTTCCTCTGTTCCCGGCCGAGTTGTGTATGTAATTATGTCCACAGCCACAGTTGCGATTTTAACTCATTCTTCATTCAAACATGTCATGGTAATTGTTTTTAAAATCTGCCAAATTCTCAATTATCCTTTACATGAGCCTAAAGTAAATCCCAACACACACTCCGCACCTCACTTACACGATTCGCATTTCCTCTTTCAAACCGTCAGAGCACACTGTCTATTGTTTGTGGGTCTTGGCGACTCCTGACTCTCAGTATCCCTGGTTCCTGAGGTTGACTCAGCCTGTCATTCCTCCCAGGTCGGTGAGATTATTTATTCCAATGTGTGTATCGGTGGAGGGACACTGCATCATTTGCACTAACACGTCCTTGTGACAATTGATACCAATCTGTCGCCACGTACTGCACACAACTGACGACTCGAGTCCCGACTCATGCCCATCATGACAGCAGCTGTGCCCCTGCACGTTCGAGCAGCAGTTTTGTAGCTTAATGTTCAGGGTGCCTGCAATAACTTGCCAACTCTTCGCAAAAAGCATCGTGGGATCTTTGATGTCCACGAACCGATGTTAGCAGATCTCACAGTGCATGTGAAACACCAGGATGGCAGTTTAGAGCTGCGTTGAGATTTGAACCGAGGATGCACAGCTCAAAGGGCAGCCATACCTCCAGACTCTTCGGAGGTGCAGGGGGCTGTAGGGGGTTGGCACATTGTAGAATTTACTCAGGGTCCAGCACACAATGGTCTTGTCCATTTGCACATGTGTACTTGCAAACTTACAAGGCCAGGATGAACTGCTTCGAAAATTTACACAGCACCCTCGGCACGGCCGATTTCAATGCGGCCCAGATGTTGACCACACTCGTGCTTCGTGCTCCATCTCCCACACCGTACAGCCCTCCCTCCTTCGAGGGCTTCACACACGGCTTACTTCGTACATTCAACCACAGATGCCAACCACAATTGATTGTAAAACCGAGCTCCTCACAATAATGATGCAACCAACCGTGTTGATAATTTTCCGTGCCTCACTCGGTTAAAATAAAATATTTCTTTTCCAAAGCCTCTCCCCGTGTTCAGGCAAACTTCACGCAGCTCGACTCTCCCAAGCAAAGATCGCGCACAGCCCGCACTTCACAGCAGGGCACCAACACATTCAGCACGATAACCGCTTTTATGGTCAATTTTAATCCAAATAATTTATCCTGACAGATAGAGGCTCAGAGAAGGACAACAAACATGCTCCTCTGTCCGCTTCCATACAAAAAACTTGATCGCGCCAGGCAGAGGATTAATGCTCCGTGACAAGGTCCGCAATGGCCGCGTGTTCAAAGACCACTAGTCATCTCCCCCAAAAACATTTCTGCAGCTTGCCTAATGTCTTTGTCCTGGTTCTTGGATGTCATTGTTTCATTCACCGACGAGTGAAGACACAGCACGCCTCTGGGCACAGCATGTGCACTTCGACACAGCTCGCCCCCACCTTTTATCCTACCCCTCCTTCCTTCGCACCTTGGTCCCGCGTCTCTCCCCATCCACAACAAACTGCGTACGCGTTCGACCCACACATTAAAACGTATACAAATTAATTTAACCACATTTCAGAACTATTTGACTCTATATTAAATTACCTTTAATTTATTTCCAACCGCGATTAAATAATTCCCAATTTAATTCGTGTTGTATGGACTCCTGGACTTGGAGATCACAATCAAGGCTTTTTTCGGCACATCTGCCACAAATTCTCCCGTTGACTCGTTTTGGAGTCGTTAAAAAAAAAAATCTCAAAGAGGAACACGACCCCCCACCTTTACCCTTCAGGCAAGGCGCACACATTCCTCCACTTCACAATGGGGCATCCTTCCCTCTGTGGGTTATCATTCTCACAATGGGGGCATCCTTCCCTCTGTGGGGAATCATTCTCACCCACCTTCCATTTCCACACATCGTTTTCACGAGCAGCCAAGCTTCGTCCGCTATTCTTTCAGAACTTCGCTTTAAATTTCCAATTATTATCACATCAGAACTAATCTCAATTCCTGTTCTTTTAATGGATATTTTACCGATTTTGAGTTGGCTGCACTGTAACCTTCCATTCCGCCTGCGTTTTTCCGCCACCTCCTCACCGGGAAGGCAAAAGTCGTGGCCAGCGACCTCGTACCTTCCAGGTTTGGACACAACCTCGACGGATTAAGGAAACCCTCAGATGGGTTACCTGGTATTCTCTCTTGATTTCCCTGCTCTGTGTACTGCAGTTGCATGGGTGGGGCAAGGTGTTTTCTCAACTTATTCTTTTAATCTTAACACTTACAACTTTTCTTTTGTCTTTTTACAACATTATTTATTTGTCATGCTTCTTCCCTACACATCTTACAAGCTTCAAGTTTGGTTCGGGCTTATTCACAAATGCATATCTTAACGAATCTTATTCTAGGAATGCATATGGGTACTTTTATATTCATTCATACCATGATTCTAATTGATCACATGACCTTGGTCCATAATTTCCGTTACAGCTTTATTTTCCCACTTTCCCTGAATCATTTCTAGAGTATTCTTGGACTGGTCAGTGTTTTGCCTGGGGTGGTCTCGGGTTGGGTTGAGTGTCTTTCACACCTTTCCATGAACCCTCACACTCCCTTGCACACCTTGCACGTCCTCAATCTCCCACAGAAATACCTTGTCTCTTGGAGATTTCTCAGATTACCCTCCCAGGGTTTGAACCTTGCAATCTCCCCTTTAGACACTGTTCTCCAGGGATTTCTGAGATGAGCCTGTAAGCATCAACTGCAACCCCCCCTGCGAACACTTAACCCCCCCGCGGTACCCTTCTTTTTTGATGCGCACAAACCTCTCTCTTTTCTCGTTCTTTTAAGATAAGTACAGATCACAAAGAGCAACAAACTTGTATGTCCCGGTGCCAGAAAAAGAGGCAGTTCTTACCTTATCTTTAAGCCGGCCGGCTGCTGTCCTCTTTTTGTCTCACCCAGCAAGAAGTTCCCCTCTTTTGCTCTGTTTTTACCCCCTTGCCAACTACGCCAAAATGTCGAGATCAGGGTCTGCAATCAAGCAATGACTACACCAATCGTCGTAGAGAAGAGGTTTAATGCGCATCAAAAGTGTATACACGAGAGTAGAAAGGCACAGAATACGTACAGTATACCAGCCCAGTCAAAACTCTGGCCCGCAAGCAGTTTGGTTTACTTTATATATACTTTTCCTGCTCATCTGTTTTCTTTGAAAGTAAAAACACCCCAGCAAATATTCTCTCCTGGCCTGACAAAGCATTTATCTTTTCACAAGCAAGAAGATCTGTTATTGATCAGGCAGATCTTTATCACAATATATTGTTACGGATTCGCGCCCGCCGGCGTGCTGACGGCCACGTAACTCGAATCGCGGCACGTCGCCCACCGGACGGACAATCCAGTCGTGACCCTCTCGGACTAACGCCGGGAACCAGTCACGGGTGGACCTTTCGGTCTCACCGCGATGGAGCCAATCAGCCCCCGCGTGGGATAGGGTTGCTCGCCAAATTCGACCTACCTAAGTACCCACACGGAGGGTAGACCGGGCGATCGCACCTCGCCGCAGGTCGACTTCGGACACGGGCCACTTAAGCGACCCGTTCCGTACTATCGGGATAACCGAGCGGTGTTATCGTCGGCCTCGACGGTTCGATTAATTATCGGGCGTATTCAGCCCACTACCAACCCTTAACGTGAAGTAAGATGAGGATTCAATAGAGGAAAAGACGAAGCGAAGCGAGAGAACAGTTCAATAATAAAGTACATTTATTCGCGATGAACGGAAAGCACACATATACAATTCCACCAAAAGCACATAGAAAAGAAGAGAAACACAATGCAATTTTACACAAAAAGCAAATGTAAAAGCGAAGACACAATGCAGAGCTAATACCGACTACCGAGCACACGGCAACACTTATACAATTCTACTTCACAGACGGCGCCGACAACACATACCCAAAACCAAGAAAAAGAACACCCTCAAGGATGAGGCGGGCCTGAGGCCGAGACCGGGTCGGGCCTACCCGTCTGGTGATGAGACGCGGAGCGGCGATGGTGCCTCAACTCCGCGGGCCTCGCGGACAGTGTCTGGTAGGGGGTGGGAAAAGGGGCCCCCTTGGTCGCACTATCTCATCGCGGGGGGGAAACAGGAGGGGGTTGCTGATGCTCGGGGAAAGGAGGATTTTTACTCTGTCTCGAGTCCCGCGACGAGCGTCTCCACCTCGACCAGGTCGCGCCGTCGGCCTCCCTGGTGTGCAGCTCCCGGCACGACGCGAGCACCCCCTCGTCTGCCTTCGCCGCCTCTCCACAGCTCCGTCCTCTTCGCTCCGACTCCAACGCACACGACGACGACGACGACCAACCACCCTTTTCTGACGAACGCAGCCGCTTATATAAGCCCCGTGGCTTCGCCTTTGACCCCCTGCCTTCGACCTTTCACCTCGCTCCCCATTGGCCCGAGAAAAAGTGGGCGTGAATGCATTTTGATCCATGAATTTGCATATAGCGACCGCCTTCCAACGCCCTGGAGGCGGGGCCAAATCGCCCCTCGCTCACCGATTGGACGGCACAAAAGTGGGCGTGTGTCGTTTTTGATCCGTTTTTGGAGCGGAAAATCCGTGGTTTTGTACACGCTGTTCGGCGCGCGCCCTGCACGAGTCCAATACCGGTACCCACAAGCGGCGCAAGAACGGTGGCGATGCGACGGTTGCGAGGTGTGAATGGAAAGGTCGTGGCTGTTGTGGTGAAGCGGCGTTGTGGTGGGTGGTTGATGTTGTGACGACTGTTGAGACGCGGTTGGCGGTGGTAACAATGGCGGTTGGTCCAAAATAAAGATAGTAAAAGAAAAACGGCTATCCTGAAGAGTCGCAGCACGCATAAATGACATGTATTCCCACTGAGACAACGGGGTTGGGCCTAACTACACATTTACTTACCGAGATATCTCACCTAAGGGACCTGAATGGTGGTTTGCGAATTTGGTAACCACAACAATATATTATCGTCTCATTCTGCTACAAGATGTTCCCCTTTGAACTATACCAAAACAGTGCTGATTTATGATTGGGCTTCTCTGAGCCCAAGGCTCAAAGAATGTTGTTACAAGGGCCAACAAGAAAGCCAGATGTTCAGCTGCACGACAAAGAGACACAGACAGAGTGAGAGTGAGAGTGAGAGTGAGAGTGAGAGTGAGAGTGAGAGTGAGAGTGAGAGTGAGAGTGAGAGTGAGAGTGAGAGAGAGATAGAGAGATATAGCCGACTAGCTTTGATTACACTGAACAACAAATTTCAAAAAATTTTTTTTACTGGAGATGTATAAAGTGATTAAGACTAATTTGGGTACGCTGATTTCAAAAATCATAACCGTTTTGCTGTATCACATCAGGATTTTCAAGAACAGAAATATTCCCATTGCCTAGAAGTCAGGATTTCAATGAAATTTACATATGTCTTTAACATGTCTATTTCGTACAATTGTTGTTAACTTGTGTTATATTTCTTTCTTTCAGATAAAGATGAGTAGGCGTTCCTGTACCAATCATCCTGACAACTTCTGTTATGTCTGTGGTCGGTATACCAAAAAAGATCAATAGCGAAGTATATCTACAGCAGTGAAAATGAAGGCCGCCTACTTTCACTACTTCGGGTGTAAGGTGGGGGACCAAGAACAGAGCTGGGCACCACACATCTGCTGCACAAGCTGTCACACAACCTTGACTCAGTGGTTGGTGGGCAAGCGCGCGAGCATGCCATTTGCGGTGCCCATGATATGGCGTGAGCCGCAGAATCATCATGATGATTGTTATTTCTGCTGCACAAGCATCGCCGGCTGCAACAAGAAGAATAAAGGTCACATCAAGTACGCTAACTGCGTCTCTGCTCGTAAACCTGTGCCTCATGATGACGAGAACCCCGTTCCAACACCTCCAGCTGATCAGAACATCGCTGTAAGCAGTGGTGAAGAGGATGGTGATGATGAACCTTTTGAACCCGACACTCAAGAATCACACCTTCTGAACCAGGGAGACTTAAATGATCTTGTAAGAGATCTCTCGCTGTCAAAGGCGAAGGCAGAGCTGCTTGGATCAAGGCTGCAGCAGTGGAATCTACTTGAACCTAACACCAAGATATCCTTGTTCAGAGCACATCACAGAGACATGGCTGAGTTCTTTGAGATGGAAGACACGATGACATTCTGCAGTGACATCAACGGTCTGTTGAAAGAACTTGGGTGTGATCACGATCCTGCAGACTGGCGCCTCTTCATCGACTCGGGGAAGAACAGCTTGAAGGCTGTTTTGCTCCACAATGGCAACGAGAAACCATCAGTCCCACTGGCTCACGCGTTCGGCATGACAGAGACCTATGAGACTATGCGGCAGCTGCTTGATTCCATCAAGTACAATGACTTCAACTGGCACATCTGCGGAGACTTGAAAGTGGTGGCGCTGTTGTTAGGGCTGCAGTCAGGCTACACGAAATACATGCGCTTCCTTTGTCTCTGGGATAGCAGAGACGACAAGAATCACTGGACGAAGAAAGATTGGGAAGAGCGAAAAGAGCATGTACCTGGTCGACACAACGTGAAGCATGTCGCCCTTGTCGACCCAGCCAAGGTTTTCCTTCCACCACTCCACATAAAGCTCGGCTTGATGAAAAGTTTTGTACGGGCAATGGATCTGAATGGGCGTGGGTTTTATACCTCAAGGAAAAGTTTGGCAACACCTTGTCGGAGGCCAAGATCAAGGCTGGTGTCTTTGTTGGACCGCAAATCCGACAGATTATGAAGGACGAAACTTTTCCGACAACTCTAAACCCCAAAGAGCTGGCAGCGTGGAGGAGCTTCAAAGCTGTGACGGACAACTTCTTGGGGGAACGAGCGCGCGGACAACTATGAAGAAATAGTGCAGCAGCTGCTGGAGTCCTTCAGGAAACTTGGCTCCAGGATGTCCCTGGAAAATCCATTTCCTACACCAGCACCTGAACTTCTTCCCTGACAACTTGGGAGCAGTCTCGGACGAGCACGGCGAGCGATTCCACCAAGAGATTTCACTCATGGAGACGCGTTACCAAGGGCGGCACAACCCGAACATGATGGGCGATTTCTGCTGGTTCCTGCATCGTGAAACTGACACAGAGCAGCACAAACGCAAAGCCAAATGCCTAAAGCATTTTTAATTACATTCTAGTGGAGTTTTTCTGTAACTTCTATAATTTTGAAGCATTCATGATGAAATAAATGAATTTTTGTAAATTTCATTGAAATCCTGACTTCTAGGCAATGGGAATATTTCTGTTACTGAAAATCCTGACGTGATACAGCAAAACGGTTATGATTTTTGAAATCAGCGTACCCAAATTAGTCTAAATCACTTTACACATCTCCAGTAAAAAATTTTTGTTGTTCAGTGTTACCAACAGTCAAAAATGGTAGCTTACTGAGAGCATTTTAAATGCTTTGGCTTCCTCAATTAAATGCTATATTCAATTTTAAGAAAAGGTAATCCTGTTAATTTGGCTGCTTTCATCTTGGGAGCTGTTCAACAGCTCCACATATATATATATATATATATATATATATATATATATATATATATATATATATATATATATATATATATATATATATATATATATATATATGTATAATTCCAGCAATCTGTCTGTCTGTCTGTCTGCGACCGCCGTTTCTCGACGACCGCCGGTCCGATCTCATTGAAACTTGCTAGGAATATTGCCGGGACCTGCGGATGTGCCTTTTCGAGGTTTGATATCGATCGGACGAGCGGTTCCCAAGTTACAGCCATTTATCTGTCGACCAATGACAAGACACAGTGATATGACGTCACGAATGACGTCACAATTAATGTTTGTTTGTTTGTTTATTTATTTATTTATTTTTTGCATGATCGACGGTCCGATCTGATTGAAACTTGCCAGGAATTTTGCCGGGGCCCCGCGGATGTGATTTTCAAGGTTTGATATTAATCGGATAAAGCGGTTCCTAAGTTACGGTCATTTATCTGTCGATCAATGACAAGACACGGTGCTATGACATCACAATTAATGTTTATTTATTTATTATTTCTTTTGCACGATTGAAACTTGCCAGGAATATTGCTGGGGACCCCATGGATGTGCCTTTTGAGAGAGAGAGAGAGAGAGAGAGAGAGAGAGAGAGAGAGAGAGAGAGAGAGAGAGAGAGAGAGAGAGAGAGAGAGAGAGAGAGAGAGAGAGAGAGAGAGAGAGAGAGAGAGAGAGAGAGAGAGAGAGAGAGAGAGAGAGAGAGAGAGAGAGAGAGAGAGAGAGAGAGAGAGAGAGAGAGAGAGAGAGAGAGAGAGAGAGAGAGAGAGAGAGAGAGAGAGAGAGAGAGAGAGAGAGAGAGACTGCACATACTGGCACTCACCTACGGGCCCGCCCCTAAGGGCCCGCACTAGTATATATTAATTGATAGAATATTATAAATAAAAGTTTTCTCCAAATACACCATTCATTCCCTCGAGGGTCAATACTGGGATTCATTTTTTTCGTAAGAAAACCTGATTTTCCCAAACAAGATCTTTCCTACATCTGGTCTCGGTTTGAGAGACCACAACGGAGTCTCCTTTTAGCCGTAAAACCTATTTTTGACGTCAAATCACTGAAACGCACAATCCACTAGTAGAACAACAATCTGACAAATCAGTACTTTTGTGAATCACTCGATCAAGTCCATAAATTGGGACACATCAAAATCTGTGAGGAGGCTTCGGCGTTGACCAGGTTTGGGAACATTTTAAAGGATTTCCTTTTTTGCTGCCGTGCATGATGTTGTGCCCCCATTGCCCCCATTTTCCCCAAGAAGGCGATTCTGGAGGTCGCGCGAGTGCCTGTGAAACACCAGGATGACCGTTTATACCTAGGTCGGGATTCGAACCCAAGCTAGAAAACTTCGAGGTGAGTGTGTGACGGGACGTCCGGTCGAACATTCATCCGAGGGGCGGCACACACATCGATGTATCACCCCGCCTGCAGCAGACATGTACATTCTCTCGACTGCTCACTCTGCCAACGATTTGGGCATCCTGAATGTTGGGTGGTCGCTGGACGACCGTTATTCTCAGGTTTTCCGTCTGTTTGTTTGTTTGTAATGGATGGCTCTGGAGGCCAGAGGAGTCAACCCGATTTTGATGAAACTTGACTGGAAGGTTCATACCAGGATCGAGTTGTTTGCTTTTGAGCACCGTTGCTATGGACGCCACCGTTGCCTAGCAACGGGACTTTGGAATTTTTGAAAAAATCCGAAAAATATTTATATACCTATATTTTTTCGAAAATCAAAAATCGGCTTCCACGCATTTATGCGCACGATAATCAACCTCTTAGTCAAAAAATTTCAGCCCGATCCATCAAAAACTGTATGACTAGTATGCAATTATGTAGCGACCACTCCATGTCGCCTTCCGGCTTGTTGTAATAATAATCATCAATGGACCTTTTCTGTAGGCTTTATTCTCACAAACACTGAACCTAACCATTACCTCGACGTGTTTCGACTTATGAGTAACTTACAAGTCACGTGTGTGGACGTGTGTCAACGATCGGGTAACGTGCCTACAACGCGTTACTCATATGTTAGAAATAAGTTTCGGGTACGCTAAACATTACCTCGACGTGTTTCGACTTATGATTAACTTACAAGTAATGTGTGTCGACGTGTGTCAACGATCGCATAACGTGCCTACAACTTATGGCCAGCATTATGTGGAACTTGTGAGTCATACGCCGTCATAAGTCGTAAAATTTCAAGCATGGAAAATTTGAACACAACCGCAAAGTACAACGATGAAAGCCAGCGTACAACGACGTATGGCAGTGTTTTTCAGCGTGCTCTTAACGTATACAAAACTTACCCATAACGTATTCGACGTGTGTCAGCGTTTTAGACAATTTTTTTCAAAAATCGGCAAAGCTGGCAAAAACGTCAAGGTGTGACTGGGCCTTAAGCAATGGCAATTGTCGAAAAACGAAACCATTACTTCCTTCGAGAGCTGGTGACACAACCTCATATATATTTTATCATTTGACGTGAGCTTTGCCCCCTTCCTTGGTGACGTCACCTTGTTGAAGAAGACAGCCACAAACTCAGACAGGGGTTTTGCCAACGACCCGGCAGAGGTTCCTGAGGCACAGCGCCGTACAGCTTCTCAGAAGAATGCACACCTCGACCTCATGCTCAGGCAGATTGCTAATTTCTGCCCAGTCATCTCATGCAACTCCATTGCCAAGTCATCAACTTCGGTTGCAGACGTCTGGCAGAAGATAAGACAGCATTTCGGATTTCATTAAACAGGTGCTCATTTTTTGGACCTGGCCAATATCAGGCTTGAGACTGATGAACGTCCAGAAGACTTGTTCCAGTGGCTAACTGCGTTTTTTGAGGATAATCTCCGGATGGTGGGTTGTGGAGTCACCCATAATGGGGAAGCCATTGCCACAGATGAGGATATGACCCCTTCCCTTGAGAACACAGTTGTATACCTGTGGCTATCGCTCATAAGCCCAAGGATATGACCCCTTCCCTTGAGAACACAGTTGTATGCCTGTGGCTATCGCTCATAAGCCCCTCTCTTCCTCAACTTGTCAAGCAGAAATATGGTGCCGAACTCCACAACCGCTCACGAGCCTCACTCAAGCCCGAAATATCACAGGCCCTGTCATCCCTCCAAGACGAGCTGCGCACAATCGAGAACACGAGGACCATGCGCATCGTCAATGGCTTCCAACTCCAGGCGTAGTACACCTGGTCGTGATATTATCAGGAAGGCATTCGTGGTGAAATCTTGTGTTCTTGGAAAACAGCTGGACAATCCTTCCAACACACACAATTTGGCAGTGCCGTTTCTTACCTGATAGTGACAAACGCGCCTTCGGTCGATTCAGACGAGTTGCTGCTGATGATTGTGACGGCAGTGAGGCTGCACCAAGTGATGAGTATATTGCCCCTGAACAGGAGTCTGATGATCATGATCTTTCAGCCTGCCATGTTGAGTGCCCCCTTCTCCCCCCTCCACCCATAGAGTGAATGTCATCCAATCTCCAGTACTGAGCACATTCTACCAGCACCATCCTGTTGCTCTTACACTCGACACCGGGGCCACAACCAATTTGATCCGTGCTTCGGCAGCAAAGGCCTACAATCTACCAATCAACCCAGCTTCCCAGATGGCTCGGCAGACTGACGGCGTTGCCCCACTTGATGTCATCGGCGAGGTACATTGTGACTTGTCAAGAGGGGGCTTAGGGCTTCGACTAGATGCCTTCGTCGTCAAGCAACTCGACGTAGACGTTCTTGCTGGTACAGTAATCCATTTTTGGTTACTAACGACATTGCCATGCGGCCCTCGAAGAGGCAAATCATCATTCAAGGTGTAGACTCCGTTGAGTATGGCTCACAGAGCAGTGAACACAAAGTGTCCTCGGCCAGATGCACCCAAGCATTCCTATTGCGCTATGCTCACAAAACTGCTCTCCTCCCCGGAGATTATCTTGAGCTACAAACTCCTACCGGCACTGAGCCAGATACCATGTTTCGATAGAACCACGTTTGGACAGCCATGCAAACACCCTGGTCAAGCCCGAACATGCATGGCCTGAGCCTCAAGAAACTCGTTCCATCAGTGGGGCCACGCACGTTACCAACAAGACTGACTCTCCAATACTGATCTATCGCGGCGAACATGTCTGCCAGGCAAGGGCGATCGTTGTACCAGAGACGCATACAGAGATTGCATTCCTGCAAGTGCAACTCTCAGGTCAGCTCCTGCTCCTCTGTTCTCAGCCAGTGTTTCTGTCGATCCTGATAACTACCTATCAACTAAATTGTGTGATCGGTCCCAACAAATCACAAGGCTCATAACAATGTGTTTAATCCCCAGATTTCCAAATATAACGGAGCTGGCGGCAAGATTGAGGCCTATGTCAACATGGGTCCAACGTTACCTCCACAGAGGAAGGGGAGACTCCCTCAATATAACAAGAGTAATTTAGACACACTGCAAGAGAAGTTTGATGAACTGGAAGCTACAAGCATCGTGGCTAAGCCCGAGCACGTCAACGTTCGTGTAGAGTATCTAAACCTTTCCTGTCTTATGAAGAAGCCAAGTGGAAGGATCAGACTCGTCATCCTTTGGTGATAATATTTGGTGATAATACAGTAAACCCCAACCCTCCCTGATGCCCAATGTTGACTGCATACTGTGACAGATTGCAAGATGGCAGTGTATCATTACCACTGATCTTGTAAAGGCCTTCTACCAAATCCCATTATCTCATGACTCCATGAAGTACTGTGGTGTTGCTACTCTTTATAAAGGAATCTGTGTCTCCACAAGGTCGGCGATGGAATGCCTGGCTCTGAGATCATGCGAAGAAGAGTTCATGTCTCGGGTCTTGGGGGAGCTTATGCAGGAAGGCTGTGTTGCCAAGATGGCTGATGATCTCTACATAGGAGGCGATACACCTGAAAATGCACTTAACAACTGGTGCCGAGTCTTGGTCGCATTGCAGGAAGAACAACTCTACGCTCTTTCAGTGTCAAAGACTATTACAGTATCTTTGGCTCAAGGCTCGACCACAGGTATACTGGAATGGACATGGCGATGAGACAGGAACATTGGGTGCAAGCCCTCACATGGTTGTCTACATTTCTGCAGTGTTTGATTGCAATTACAAGTTTTTCTTCTTTTTTGAATAAACTTGTGCAATTTTTAACTTCTTTAACCTTGTATTTAATGTGTAATTTTGTTCTACTGTTACTTCTATATTTGTCCTTTTAGGGTTGGGGTGGGGGGGGGGGGGTATCCTCTTTTTTTTGTGTTGTTTATTTCTTAATAGGAGAACTACTCTTATAATCGATTTAGCAAATTTGACGAAAGCAAATCCTGCTATTGATGTACAGTGACCTGCAAAAGTATTCATCCCCCTCCAAAGCTTTAACATTTTGGATGCTGTTCACCTAAGCTTATTTCATGATGTTTTCAAATCAAACTTAATATAACGAGTATTCACAAAACTACTCCAAAGAGATAAAGCTAAAAATTGCAGATAAAATGTGATTAGTTAAACTAACAGAGAAAAATCAGATGATTTTCAGTTGCATTAAGTATTCAAACCCTTTGTCTGAATTAACCCAAAAACACTTCAGAAGAAATTATTTGTTTGAAAGTTCACAAGTAATACGTGTGTTCCAAAAAGACCCAGACAACTTTGGTTTTAACAGTACATTTGGAACCACAAAACGATGCAACAATACCCTTGTTAGTTTTATATGATACAGAAACTTATAAAAGTTTAATGCATACCATCAATACACTTCAATGTGAGCTCTGTTTGTCGTGCGCAGGACATTTCTAAGGTCGTACACGTAACAGTTCTTTGCCGTTTTTGGCTCAGCATATTTTGCGTCCACCAGTGTGCATGTTACTGCGCATCCGAGAACGAAGATCCTGCAGGTTTGCCACTTTGGTGTTGTGGACATCTTTGACAAACCCCCACAGAAAAAAAATCATAAGCATGTCCGGTGATCGTGGGGGCCAGGCGGTTGGTCCGTCTCAAGTATCCAACGACCTGGAATTTTTAATTCAGGATGGTTCAATTGAACGACGAAGGCCCAATGAGGGGAAGCGCCTGTCCAGTTGAAAAATTATATTGGGTTGCAGGTCTTCAACCTGTAGGAAGCGTGAATCCCTTCCAACCTGTTCATGTAAATTGTTGAGGCCACTGTATCCTCCACAAAGAAAACGGACCCACCAAGTGGTCATGCGAGAAGGCCACACCAGCACATTGACCTTTGGACTGTCAGCCAAGTATGTGTTCAATGACCATGTGAGGGTTTTCAGGAGTCCCAGATCCTCACATTATGCCAGTTGACCTTCCCCTGATACATGAAAGGCAAGCTTCGTCTGTGAACATGACCCTTTTTCTTCAGGTAATCTTTGTCATCCTTTATGTGATTGAGCATTTCCAAGGTCCCATCAACAGGGTTTAAAATTAAATTTAAATGTTAATTTTCTGAAATTTGTAGAATTTGTTTTTCACTTGGAAGTTGTAGGTTACGATGTTTAAATAAAGGTAGGGAAAAGTCTGATGTAATGTGCAATTTCATTCCAGGCTAATAGGCAACAAAATGTGAAAATTTTGAAAGGGGGTGTGGACTTTCTTATAGACACAAAGTTTGCAGCTTAATGGTTTTCTCCAAGCTAGATGCCAAAAATGTGGCACTGGCATTAATGAACGGCTTGATCATTCCTTCCTGGGAAGCTGCTCATGACTTCTTCAACTCGCCACAAGAAGGTGGCGTTAGGCATTCGCTGAAAAAGCAGTTTTGGACTTGTGATGTCCCAGGACGTCTTCCAGACCAGTAGATGGACCAAGTTCTCGAGCAATGTTCAGGTGTCATCGGAATTGCAGATAATGCATTGCTATCTATGGCCAAACAGAGCAAGAACATGGCTGAAACTCCTTCACCACCTCATGAGAAATTAGCTGCCAGATCTACCATGCCTGAAATTCACCAGGTGACAAGTGCAGCATCAAAAGTCACAAATTCAAATTTTTTCGGTCCTCGTGTTTGACGGAATACAAGGTTCTCACACACACCCAAGAAAAGTTGATGTGATCCAGAGCTTACCGACCCCAAAAACCTCTGTGAATTTAGCAAGGCACTTGGGATCATCACGTGCAAGGGCCCTTTGCGGTAAAACTATCTGACCTCACAGTTCCCCTTCACGAACTGGTGAACCATCAAATAACCAAGAATGGATCAGGCCAGGCTTTTCAAAAGGTCAAGGACACCATCTGCCATGAGACTAGCCTAACCTATTTCGACCCACGCAAATCCACAACACTGACTGGGTCGATGCCTTCCACAAAAGGCAACATATGGCATTGCCCAATGCAAAGAAAACAAACCTATCGCTCTTCACATCAAAGAGCCTGTTTGAGCTTGAGCAATGATATGCCAACATCGAGCATGAGATGCTTGCCATCGTGTTCAGGTGCAAACGCCTTCCACACTTCTCCTTACCTAAATGGTCGCCCCTTCGTTGTCGAGAATGACACACAATCCCCTGGAAATGATCTGCTTGAAAAATCTGACTGCCGCCCCACCCTGACTCCAGGGGTATGACATATGCATCAAGTACAAAGTTGGCATATGAAATGCTTTCCTCACTTGATGGGCTGGAAGCCTCGCTTGATGACACCAACACAAGCACCAACTATCCAGCTCAATGTGAAAGTTGAACACACAATTCAGCCATCAGAAGATGCAGCAAATACAGCAAGCCACAAATGCGTTTGCCCTCCTACCACACTCAGGATAGAGTCGTAATGACTGCAGATGGCTGGAAAGGTGCAAAGATCTTCCCAGCGAACTGAGGCCATATTGGAATTATCGTGATGAGCTTAGAGTGTTAAAATGGTGTCAAAATAGTGTAAGGGGGCCAGCTACTTATCCCTTCCAGTTTACACCATGAAATCCTCAGGAAGCTGCATGAGGGCAACCTCACCATCTCTCAAAACTCTGGGGCTCAGAGCATCGAAAACCTGCATGTTCTGGCCCAAGGTGAATGAGGACATTGAGAATTGGATCGACTCCTGCCAGAAGCATTTGCCATATCTATCAG
>NW_028222263.1:5000-20000 GCF_056783735.1 Eptatretus burgeri
GAATACTGATTCTGGCTCACTTTTCCCCATGTAAATGAATGGGGGATTTTCAGCGATTCATATTTTTTTCCCTAAAAATAAATCCCCTTTTTATCCCAAGGTATATTTATTTGTCTCCCCTTTTAACTTGGAGGTTGAACCTCATTGAATTGAACACCTGGGGGTTGAACAGCTCACTCATTGAACCTATAAAGATTTGTTAATTCTCAAATTCCTTCAATAGTTTAATTTTCTTTGCACAATAATCCCCATCTAAAATATTGACAAACAAAACATTTGAATCTTTATATTTTTTAAGATACCCCATTTGTGCCATTACGAAATGATAAACTTCTCTTAATGCTCTCATCTGACCACCTCCTGAGCCACATATCATTTTGAGATTATAGTAAATTGTTTTTTCATTGTTCAATTGATAACCATCAAAGTTTTCAGTCCATTCAAGGATATTCATTTTTTTCTTTACATCCTCTAACTTACTAGTTTTTAAATTAATTCGCTTATTTGTTTTATTTACCTTTGTTTTAGTTATTTTTTTCAATAAGACTTATTTGATATTTTTCACATTCATTATGTTTTCCATTTATATACCAAGACTGAGATTTTCTCCACTCTTTAGTTTGATTAATACTTGGTTTAACCATTTATATATTGTGAAAAAACGCGGCGGTAGCCCTTAAAAAACCCTAACCCATCTTCCCATCGTTAAAACATAATCTATTTTATACACTCTATCATACAATATCCATATGGAACACAATCTATTCCATTATCTAAAATAAATCTCTTATCATCAAAGGCTCCTAATGCCTTTTTATTTACTTCTTCACTATATATGTTATGTTTATAACTTCTTATTGTATTCATTTTCCTATATTCTTCTTTCTTATTCATCAAACAATTATAATAATTTCTAAAAGTTATTGATTTCTTTATTACATATTTCTTTATTCCCTTTAACCTCTTATCAATCTGTTCACCATACTTATAAGCATATGCCTTTGCTCTCAATCCAATAAACTCACTCATTACTTTTCCACCCAACTCATCCTTAAACTTACCAATAACCTTTTCATTCTTTTTGGAAAATAACTCACTCTTCTTGCTGAAATTACTTGTATCATATACTCCAATATTTTTCTTCATATCTTCATAAACATCATCAGTTTTTATATCTAGGATAAAACTATCAGTATCCATATACAACAATGAAACATTTTCACCATACTCTTTCTTTAAGTCATTATACAAATAATCATACATCAATATCTTTGATAAATCAAGAACTGCTGTTCCAATATAAATTGGTTTATCCATTACAATACTTTCCTTTTTCATATGAATTGCAGAAAAGTTCTCTGAAAAAACCTCTTCTCTCTCAAAACTTGGTTTATTTATCAATCTCGAAGCTTCTTTCCAAGATGTTGCGAATCTAATGTTTTGTCTGTTTCTAACATTTTCCATAGTCTTTCCAAATACAGCATTATTCATTAATTTATAAAAGTCCCCTTCAAATTTTACTTTTGTATTTGCTCTCATATCTGTATTAAATTGAATATACTTTTTCACCCAAGGACTTTGTTTAAATTTTAAAACTCTATGAATTTTAGCTACTCTCAATCCTTCTCTCAAAAACTGTTTTAAGCTTCTCTGATGTAAAACATATCCCTCTTTATCATAGAATGTTGTTAATAACTTTTCTGTTGATTTGCCTTTAATATTAAAACTTTTATGATAATCACTTAACCATTCTTTCTTTGGAGTTTCTTTCTCACATGCAAAAGGAAGATCTTTATGCTTATTATGAAGATCACTCAGGTACCTCAAATCAACTTCAAAATAATAACCTTCTTCTTCGTCATTCAATTCCTCTTGAGAAGAAATAACAATATTCATCAAAGCCTTTTCATAATCCTTTTCTTCCACCCACTCTAATTTACCATAAGGCAGAGATTGAGACATTGCCCATCCATACAAATTATTAGCATCAAAATACATCAAATAATTACTATCTTTTTCACTATCATAATTTGGAAGATATTTATTATTTGCTTTAGCATATCTTTTTGAACATACTTGTGATATTCCACCTCTCTTGGACTTCTCAATCATCAAAAGCATATCCACATCACTGATTAAATCTATATCTTGTTTTGTCATTTTCAACATTGCACTCCAAGCTAAACCAGGAGCTGTGAAATAGTGGGCAGGATCTAATCCATAACAATTTTTATTATGACAGAGTGATCTAAAAGCTTCAAACACATCAGCTAACAATAAAACATCTGTTTTTAGATATAAATCGTGATATTCTCCAAGGTTCTTTATCTTAAATATTTT
This sequence comes from Eptatretus burgeri, assembly GCF_056783735.1. NCBI lineage: Eukaryota > Metazoa > Chordata > Myxini > Myxiniformes > Myxinidae > Eptatretus > Eptatretus burgeri. The sequence goes on from NW_028222263.1 coordinate 7,341, forward strand.
CCATATTTCTTGTGCGTGTTTATATTCCTTATCACTTATCTCTTCTTCATAAAGGTTATTATAGAAACTTTCTTTTGAAGGAAGTTGTGTTTCTTTAAATCTCATAAATGAATCCATATAATCATAAGGATAAATTCCCTTACTTGTAAGAATTTTCTCTTTACTTTGAATTTCATTCCTTGTTTGAATTTCCTCTCTCGTAAGAATTCCTTCTTTAATCAGAATTTCATCTTTAATCTGAATTTCCTCTTTAGTTCGAATTTTCTTTATAATTAGAATTTCATCTTCAGTTAGAATTTCTTCATTAATTAGAGTTTCCTCTTTACTTTGAATTCTCTCTTTAATCTGAATTTCCTCTTGAGTGAGAATTTCCTCTTTTGGAAAGAATGAATTAAGATTTGGAAAAGAGTCCGTGGAGCTTAGATTTGATGCGAGGTAGGCTAGTGGTGTTCCCATAAACTTGTAAGAATCTAAAAACCTAATACGAGTTAAAGGTTTTGTGAATATCATTTTTGAAAATGAAATATACTTTTGACTTGTGTTTGTTATAGCAGAAATATTCCCTGGTGTTTTTGAAAGTTCATTTATAAATAGATGTGTATCATAGTTGGCGCTGTTGTGAAGAAAGACTGGAATAAAAGAAGGTAATTTATAATTAAGATTACAACAGGAATGAGCGGGACCTCTATATTTACCAGTAAGATGACAATGGTCTCTAACTTTAGACTCCTTAATTTCCCCCTCACAAATATGACAGATATTGTTCATTCTAAATTCTAATTTTTCTTCTTTGGTTAATTTCATCGGTTCATTTGTTTCTTTCATTAATTTAGTGAGTCTTATACAATCCTTTTCTAATCGTTTTACAAACTCTTGTGAAGCATTTTTTCCACGATAATGTTCAAGTTTGTTATACTTTTCTCCAACAGATGATTTGATATAATAACAGAAACCACAAGGAATATGTTTTTGATATTTATTTGTATATGGTTCTTTTGGATTAGGAGAAGCAGTATTTATCTTTTTAAGGATACATTCAAAATCAGCGTATATCACAAATGGGTGCATGATAGATTTATTATAATCTTCAAAATAAATCTTTTCACCAGGTTTAGGCATTGTAATTACAGCTGATTTATGATTACTACAATATTTTGAATGTTGTTCTAATCGTTCTTTTGTATGAAATGAATTAAGACATCGCTTACAAGGATATATTTTGTTTGCTGTTCTGAATACCTGAGAAGAGATTAATCTTGATAAATTATTGATGTATGTGTAATGTGAATTCTTTCCAACACTAAAATATAAAAGGTCAATGTGTGTTTCTTCATTTTTATAGTTGTTTGAAATTTTTAATATTTGAACTTTGTTTGTATCCGTTAATCCATATACATTAATAGAAAGATTATTCTTTTTCTCAAATTTAGGAATATCTGTTAATGGCATTGGGAATTTAAAATCTTTAATGTCCAAGGTATTCTCATATTTCATATATTGTTTTACTCTTTCTGAATTACATTTTGGTGGATGTAAGTGAGCAAGAACAGACCAGAGAAAACATTTATTATCATTGTTCTTAATATTAACAACTGCCTTCTTTAGTTTTATTTCTTTTGGTAATTAAATATAAGAAGAAGCTTTAAGAGGGTTTGATTTTAGAATGTGTATATCTAAAAAGATGATTTTTTTAATATTGAATCCACTTCCTACCACTGTATTATCAACATCCTCCTCTTGTCTTGATAGTTCTTCATAAACCCCACTATTCAAAAAATCTTGAAATGATGTTATAAAATGAAGATCTGTTCTCATATAAGGAGTTTGTTCTTCATCTTGTCTTTTCATATTCATTTTCACTCCCATATAAAACTTTAAAGTTTTCATTTCTTTTAATGTCTTTTTAATAAATTTTTCAACATCGGGTTTCACTATTTCAATTGATTCAGCTATTGATGATGGACCGGGTTCTCCAAATTGAAAAATCCTTATTTTTATATGCCCTTTAAATGCCTCATCAGTGTTTTTAATATAATAGTCTCCCTTTACTTTAAACTCATTTTTCTTGTGTTTTTGTGATTGAAGATGTTGATTATAACTACTCTTCAAAACATCCTTTGAACAGATATCACAATGTTTTCTTTCCAACTCAAGAGGAGATATTTGATGAAATAGATTAAATGTGTGTTTGTTGGTTCGGAGGTGTTTTCTATAATGTTTATATTCGTGATTACAAACATCGCAGTACGTTGTATTCACCATATTTATAGAATAAAACTTTGCTTAAACTAAAATTTTCTTGATGAAAATTTCGTTTAATTTATAGGTGAATCTGTGCTTAAAAACATTTTATCCTCCAACTTTTTCACTTAATAAATACAATGTTTCAAGACACAAAAGACAAGTTTCAATCAATCTCTTCATCTGTTAAAGATACTGAGAAATATGTCAAGGATGTAAAATTGAACAAAGATAAATATAACAACTATTGGATAAAAACTATTATGGTAAATAATATGAGTTCTTCAATTTCCTTCAGTGGAAGGGCTTTTAGTATACCTGGTAGAACATCAATTAAAGTATCTCTAACAAAAGTTTCTCCTCTCCTTCTAGTAATATATTCAAAACTAGAAAAAGCAATGAAACAAGAAAAAGTATCAAAGAACAAAAACCTTATGGATGAAGCTTTAGAAAGAAAAGATAAGACCATCTGTAATATGCAAGGAGAAATTTGTATTTTTTTCAACAACCCTAAAGATGTAAATCTTGATGAAATAAAGGATGTTAATATATCAGGTGAAATGACATTTCGTTCAATAGTAGTTAACGATAATTTTAAAATTACCTTTAATATAAAAAATATTGTCGTTGAATCTGATAATGAAAAAAAGTATATCGATATCGATGGTAATATACAACTGAAAGTATAGATGAATTTCAGTTTAAGTAAAGTTTTACTTTATAAATATGCTAGACTTTCCTGATTCTCCATATGACAAATTTGAGAATTGTCCTGCGTGTGAAAGACGGGGATTAAACACAGAGTCAAAAGCCTATAAACAATGTATATTCTGTGATTATCTTCTAATTAATGATAATAAAAAATATAAAAAGGAAAATAATTCTTTTAGATTTACACCAAAAATGAATTACTTTACAAGATTGATTAGAGAAATGAATGTAAAGTATGAGGATGATAACACACCTTTCCTTACAAGGGAAGAAACTGAACGTATAAGAGAAATGTTCAAAGGATTGTTGTTGTATATTATTCATGGATGTAATTTTCAGGGAAATATCAACACAAGATATTGTATAAATAAAATAATGGATTATCTTGAAATTAAACCTGAACTTAGGATAAAATATAGAGTTTCTAAAAAGCCAATAATAAATTAAATAACCTGTTTTTCAAATATATAAATGAATGATTTTTTACCTATTTGGGAAAATAAGATAAAATTTAACAACCATAAAAATCTCCCAAATTCATTAAGATGTCTCATAGTTGGTTCAAGTGGATGTGGAAAAACCTGCTTACTTTTAAAAATGCTCCTCACTCCCAACTTTTTAGATTATGATAATTTAATAATTTTCACAAAGTCGAGTTTTCAACCAGAGTATCAACTACTCTCACAAGGTTTTAATGCTGGTCTTCAAAAAGAAGATATAATAGGTTTATTTAAACGTCAAAAAAACCTAAATGATTATAACATTGAAGATATAATTCAACTATTTTGTGATACACAGAGATGTAAAAAGAAATCAAATCTTATAACTTGTATTCTTAGTGATAATACGGATGATATACCGTCTCCCCAAGATTTGGATAAATCAAAAAGAACCTCGTTATCTTTGATGATTGTGTTAATGAGAGAAACCAAACGGTAATGGACAGCTACTACACAAGAGGGAGACATTCTTCTTGTAATTGTATTTATCTTAGTCAATCGTACTTTCAACTTCCTCGTCGTTCCATCAGAAACAATGCTAATACTTTTATTTTATTCAAGTTAAATTCAATAGATATCAATAATTTTTGGAGAGATAATTGTTCTACATTATGTAGTAAAAAGAAATTTGAGGATTATATGAAGCACACGACTGAAAAATATAAATATATTGTTGTGAAACAAGATGAGATATTAAGGGATATATTTTTTGTTTTATAAACAATTACATATATAAATGACAACTATTATTATAAATCTTGTGGGTAAATCTGCTTCTGGAAAAAACTTTCATAAATCAAGGTTCTTGTGTAGTACAAATGAGAATATTGTAAATTTACTTAAAAACACCCCGTGATACGCATTGTATCAACAACAACTAGAGCAATAAGACCTGGAGAAGTAAAAGGTGAAGATTATCACTATATTTCAGTGGAGGAACATATGCGATTGAGGAATGAAGGACAAATATTTGAGGAGGTTTCTCTTGGTACAACAAAATATTCACATTGTAAGAGTGAGTTAAAGAAACTAAAATCTGGTGGTGTTGGGATATTAGAAACTAATCCAGAAGGAACGAGACAAATTATTAAATATCTGAGCAGAGTGAAGATTTTATCATTCGGTTTTGATGTTGATGAAGAAACTCAACACAAACGTATGAAAAGCAGAGATGCAAGGATTAGTGAAGAAGAAATTACAACTCGCATTAATGTTAATAAAGAATTTGATGAAATATTTAAAGAAAAGGATTTATTTGAACACATCTACTTGAATGATGAAGAAAAGGAAAATTTCCCTGTTGATCTTTACAATTCATTAAATGATATTTTACAATAAATAAATGGATACAAAAGAAAGAGCAAGAAGATTTAAGGAACATCAAGAGTTGGTTTCAAAAGTTGTAAAACAACAGGAAGACATAAAGAAGAAACGCAGACAGAAACTAACGGGCGAAGAAGCATTTGAAAAAAACAAGAGAAATTTTTTAAACCACTTTTAAAAACTTCCCAAGAAAAAATGAAAGATGTTTCCACAGTTCCCACAGTAGAATATACTCCTAGAAAGCTTCAAATGTTAAAAGATTTCAGTCAAATGACGGAGGAAGAATTAGAGCATTTAGGAGAATTAGAATATGATGATGAAGGTTTATTTCAACAACTGGAAGAGATTAATCAACCCCCTGATTATATTGTGAATGCTGTTCAAAACAATGAATATTCAGCGGATTCAAAAACCAAAGCAGGACTCATTCCAACAGAACAACCAGCAATATTTCTTCTTGTTCAAGAAAAGGTATTGATATTTAATGATGAATTAAGGTTCTTAAGTTCTGCTCAACCCCCTGTTAAACTAACTCCGAGATTAATGTTTCTTCTCACAAAAGATGGAAGACAAGGTTCAACTGTGAGGGATGAATCAAAGTATATTGATAAACCATTGGATATGGAAAATAATGATGATAGAGTATATATTGATTTGCTGAACACTCTAAATTATAAGGTTATTCTTTCTGGTAAAAGTAGGAAGAATGAGAAGGAGAAACACATTATTCAGGCTTTAAGTATCCTTGGTTCAGGTATTAGTTTTCTTCCAAATGACCCATCGCAATTAGTTAATAGACTGTTATTGTTGTTCGGCAGTAAGAAGGCTGGAAATAACAATTGTTTTAATGAAGCATCAGCCATTTTAGACCAGTTGATGAACATGAAAATAATTAATAAATCTCAATATAAAGACATTTTATCTCATATTAAATAAGATGAGAAGCACAATCCTGAGTTTTAATTTCACAACAAGCGACCACACATCTTCATTCCCATACCCACTACAACTTGACACAACAAAAGAATATGAGGCATCTTTATTGTCCATGGAGACTTATAATACCTTATTTAATATAACCGAGAAAAATGACAAGTTTAGTTATAATCCGGGAAGTGGATACAAAACGATAACAGTCTCACCGGAGCATACGAGATTTCTCAAATATCTTCCGAAATTGCTCGTCTTATGAAAGAACAGGGTGATGAACCAAAAAATATTGTTATAAACATTCAAAAACATACTTCAAAATCAACGATTAAAGTTAAAAATAACTACAAGGTTGATTTCACAATTGATAATTCATTTAGAGAGTTATTAGGTTTCTCCTCAAAAAAGATTGAAACTAATGGGACGTTTTACAGTGATAATGTCATTCAAATATCCTCAGGAATAAATTCGGTGTTAATTCACTGTGATTTGATTGATGGTGCTTATAATGATGGATTAAAAACAAATACAATATTTTCATTCAGCGCATACTCAACCCCAATTGGTTATAAATTCAATATGGAACCTAAAAATTTGGTTTATCTACCTGTGTCAGGAAAAACCATACACAGAGTAAATTTTAGGATAACCGACCAAGATAATCGTGTGATCTCTTTTAATGGAGAAGTTATATCCATCAGAATTCACCTACGTGAAGTTTTTCAATAAATAAATACGATGGTTATTGTGAGGAAGCACGAGTTGGGAAAATATAAAATAATTACAGGGGATGGGATGTTCCTTTCCCCGTACTACAAGGGTGAAGGTATGTATCTTGGTAGAGGATACTATAAACCTAAGAGACAAAGGGGTGTCGGACATCAATTTAGAGGAGATGGGATAATTGATACTCTCATGGGTATTGGTTCAACTATTCTTAAACATAAAGACCTAATTGGTTCAACTGCTTCTGCTGTGGGAAATGTAGCAGGTGCTGTAAAGAGTATAAAAGATGCTCAGAAAGAATCTCATAAATTACAAGCAATAAAAGAAATTAAGAAAGGTAAAACTCAGTTGTCCCCCAAGAACGACAGAAAATAATTCAAATACTTGGATCAGGGTTTCAAAAGTTTTAACATCTTTTTTCCTAAATAAATACAAGTATGGAAGCAATTGATAGTATCTATGATTTGGATGATACTATTATTATCTCAAACTCCACTAAAAAGAAGATTACTTCAAGGTAAATGCAATAACTGGAACAGACTGGAATACAAATGGTACAAAAAGTTTTGAAATAAATAATCAACAAACCTATTTGAATCTCTCCGAAAGTTTCTTGTTGTGTAAATTTAAATTCACTAAGGCTGGGAATAACACAAACGCTACACTTGTAAATGATTTCTTCTGGAAAATGTTTGATAGTGTGCAATTGTATATTGGAACACAAGAAGTTGAAGCGGTTGATTATGTCTCTGCTGTATCTGAAATGATGAAATTTACACTCTATACATTCAGTGATAGAATGGGAAAGGGGTCTGTCGAAGGTTTTATTCCTGATATGTCAACGGGAACAAACACAGACCCTGGATATATTCAAAGGAAAGGAATGTATAATGATGATACAAAAGCAGAAAATAGTTTTACTGTGGCAGTTCCTCTTAAAGGTATATTTGGATTTTGTGATTATGATAAAGTTCTGTATGGTCTTAAAATTAGATTTCAACTACAAAGGAATGATAATGAAAATAGATTGCTTTTTGGTGTTGGTAATGCTTTTGGTGATCAGAATAAATTTGTAATTGAGGAGATGAGTTGGTATATCAGTGAATATACTCCTCATCTTAAAACAGAAGAGATGTTGAATCGAAGACTTAACTCAAAGAAACCACTCAGTGTATCATACCTCAAAAGAAGATGTCAACACGTTAAACTCAATCAAACTACTTACACGTGGAATTTGGGTGTTCTGGAAGGAAAGCCACGATATCTGTGGATGATTTTTAAAAAGCCAGATGGTGATACTGCGACTGATAAGAATAATGCATTGAGTGATAATGCTAAGGTGAAACAACTTCGCGTTTCTCTAGATGGAACATTTTATCCACGAGATAGATTGGAAATTAATTGGGAAAAAATGATTTTGCTGAAGCATACAAGTCTTACCAAAAGGTGTGTGAAAGTAATGGAAATAAAGAACCTATTTTAGATATGACAGCATTTAAAAGTTTGTATACAATCTATACGTTTGACCTGAGCGCTCAAAAAGAAACTATAAAGTCTAATCGAGTGGATACTTCCCTATACATTGAAAGAGGAGAGAGTGAAGAAGTTGATACATATTGTTTGCTTTTGGAAGAAACAGAATTGCAGATTAATACAGATAATGGTGTGATGATTAGTCTCACATAATTTTTTGTTAAATAAATGAGTGGCAAAGTACCAACTGGGGTATATGTTAATCAAATCAATCTTCATAAACTATCATCTTGTGTTCAAAATCAAAAGCCTTGTACAATTAACGTTAATACAATTCAGAGAAAAGGAGCAGTAAGAATTGATGTTTTGCTCACAAGAGAACAGGTTAAAATCTTGAATGACACTGGCTCACTTAAAATTAAAATGACAAAACCAATGTTGAAAAAATATTCAATAAGAGAGACGAGTGGAGGATTTCTCCCATTTCTAATTCCTTTATTTGCTGGTTTAAGTGCGGTTGGAGCATTGACGGGTGGTATTTCAACAGCGGTCAAAACTGCCAACGAAAGGAAAGCTCAACTCCAGGCTCAAAAAGAATTGGAAAGACATAACAAAGAGTTGGAGAAACAAATTAGTGGAAGTGGTGTAATTGTAGATTTTGCTGAAAAACTTGAAGGTCTGCCTGATAAAGCGAGATTGTTAGTTGGAGATATGCTTTCTTCTATAGCACAAGCAGGTGTAAAATTAACGAAAAGAGGTAATGGATTATATCTTTCTAATAAATAAATGAGCATTGATGAGTGGTTGAAAGAATTTGGAAAGAATACAACATCAAATTTACAACTTGCCAAATATTGTAAGAAATTAAAAATTCATAATGTGGTTATTTGTATGAGAGATGAATTAACAAATGTGTCGAAACATACAAAGAATATTATTATGAACTTAGAAGATAATGATGGGAACGGTTCTCATTGGGTTTGTATTTTTAATAGTCAAGACAAATATTATTTTGATAGTTTTGGTCTTCCACCACCTGTTGAAGTCATAAAATTCTTACAGAATGGTGTTTATCAAACATTTCAAGTCCAAGAATTAAATTCCAAGTGTTGTGGTCAATTATGTCTATATGTGTTATTTCAACTCAACAAAAATAAAAAATTTTATGATATTATTTTTAATCTAATATAAATGACTTATGTTGGTAAAGATGGTTCTATCTTTGGTGTATCTCAAGAACTGGATATTGATTTATCAAATTATTATACAAAGGCACAGGCTGAACGACATAAATATAATATAAACAAAAATATTAACATGAAAAATGCTTATAAATTAAAAAATTATCCAAGCCCGACTGACGCGAATGACTTGGTGAGATTAAGCGATTTATCACAATATATATACTTAAATAAAACGGCTGTGTATTCTAAAGATACAGAAGTGTTGATATTATCTCCAGGTCATACAGAATTCACAGTTCGAATTAAAATAAATTTTTATAAAGAAGGGCGTATCGTTTGTATGAGAATAGAACAATGGGGGTATGATATGAATGATTTAGGGTATAAGTGGTCATTTAAAATTAACCTCGAAGACCTGGAACAATTAAATCAGTCTCGTAAGGAAGAATATTATCCACTTGGTATCGAGAATGAGTTTTGTGGAGCCACGATTAGTAAACAACAAATAAAAGAATTTAATAAGGGTAAATATAATAATGGTTTTGCCCTTGTTTATCTCATGAAAACAGAAAAAACAGGATTATATATAATAAGTAAGGAAATACAAAATGATTTAACTATGGGAAGATGGGGAGGTGTTTCGTGCCATAATATTATTCTAACATATATTTCTAATACATAAATGACAGCAAGAAGGCTTCAAGAAAATTATCATTTCTGTGTCCAAGCATACCTTCAAGAAAAGGGTATTCGGTATTTTAATAAATATGTTCTACAACATAAGAATGAGGTATTTTCAATAAAAGATTGGCATTATGCTGATGTTGATAAACCGACAACTTTAGATTTAATTAGAATGTTAAATAATGAAAAAATTATAAGGTTAAGAAAAGGTAAAGCTCTTTTAGAAATTCAAAAGAAATTTTATTGGTTTCCTGTTGTAAAAAAAATTATTTTGGATACAGGAATAACAAGAAATCCTGATGAATATATGTATAATATTCTATGGGGTGTAAACGATTCAAGTATAGTAAGGGATGAGGAAGGAGTTGAAGAAGAGAGGGAAGAGGAGGAAAAGGAGAAGGAGGAGAGAGAGAAGGAGGAAAGAGAGAATAGAGAGAGGGAGGAAAGAGAGAAGAGAGAGAGGGAGAAGAAAGAGAAGGAGGAAAAGGAGAAGAGAGAGAAGGAGGAAAGAGAGAAGAAAGAGAAGGAGGAAAAAGAGAAGAGAGAGAGAGGGAGGAGAGGGAGAAGAGAGAGGGAGGAAAGAGAGAGAATAAATAAATATCAAAATATGGAAACCAGTGAGATTCAAAAAAGAATAGAGGTATTACAGAAAATAACTCAACCCACCAGGAAGGAATACAAAGAATTAACAAGTCTATTTGCAATACTTTCAACAAAACTATTAGCATCGTCAAGCTATTCATTTTAATTCAAGTTTTTTCTTAAATAAATGGAGGAGAGAGTGAAGGCATTTCTAAGGATTCTTTATGTTTTAAAAATTAAGATTCAAATGTGCATGTTGGAAACTAAAAAGGTTTTTGCACTCTGCAGGAATTTTTTTCATAAATAAATGAGTTATTGTCTCAAATGTAAAAAGAAAACTAATACTAAAAATATTTCATATATTAAAAGTAAAAATAACAGGGTTATACAAAAAGGTATATGTTCGGTGTGTGGTTCAAAAAAAATCAATTTATCTCCAAACACAAACTCGGAGGAGATATACAAAAGTTTTTATCAGGAAGTAAATTTACAACTACTGGAATACCAGGGGAATTACATCTTCCAGGTTATTCTTTCTGTGGTCCAGGCACAAACTTGGATAAAAGATTAGATGAGGCAGACAATCCTAAATCCTGGAGTAAACCAATCAATAGAGTTGATGAAGTGTGCATGAGACACGATATTGATTATGGGAATACCACAACGTTGGAAGAAAAGCATGAAGCCGATAGAGAAATGTTGTATAATTTGTCTCTGATACAAAATCCAACCTTGAGAGAAAAAGTTGATAGGTTCATCATGAAGAAGATGATTAGTGCTAAATTGAAACTTGGACTTGGAAATTCAAAAAACTTATAGGCTCTAATGATGCCATTAAGACTGAAGAGCAATTAGCTGATGAATTACATAAACCAATATTCACAAAGTTTCAGAGAAGGAAAGTTTATTCCAAGGAAGTTGATTATATCTGGTCTGCTGATTTGATTGAACTCAATAATGATAAGGGGTACAAGTATGCTTTAACCGTTATTGATTTGAGGAGTAGATATGCGTGGGTTGTCCCTTTAAAAAACAAAACAGGTAATACTCTTATGTTAGCTTTTCAACAGATATTTAATAAAAGTAAGAGAAAACCTAAAAAATTGTGGACTGATGAGGGTAGAGAGTTTTATAACAAGACATTTATGAATTTTCTAAAAAATAACAGTATTACATTATACAGTACCTTTAATGAAGGGAAGGCAGTTGTTGTTGAACGTTTTAATCGTACCTTAAAAGAGAGACTATATAAAAAATTCACACAACTCGGTTCACAACAATGGTCATCTTTTATTCAGGATATTGTGGATAAGTATAATGACACGATTCACACGTCAACGAATATGAAGCCATCAGAAACATTTACAAAATTAAAATATGAAAAAGAGATTAATGTCAGAAAACCAAAGTTCAAAGTTGGTGATATCGTAAGAATATATAGGTGGAAATCTCATTTTGAAAAGGGTTTTACTGAACGATGGACGAAAGAACTTTTTAAAATTGTTGATGTAATAGATACAGTTCCTTGGACTTATAAAATATATGATTTGGAAGGGGAAGAGATTTTAGGTTCATTTTATTCACAGGAATTACAAAAGACAAAACTAAGCATATAATACACCTTTGTGGACACTCGAGGGCCAAGTCCGAGGTGTATAACAGTATATAATGTGTGTCAAGGGGGACGTTCTTAGATCTGTGAACCCCAAACACAGAATCCTCAACTGAATAGTCAAGGCTTAACTTTTGTTTGTGTGTGTGTGTGTGTGTGTGTGTGTGCAATGGGAGCAATAGGTTGGCGCTTCACTCCCTCCTACTATACACCGTTGTGGACACTCGAGGGCCAAGTCCGAGGTGTATAACAGTATATAATGTGTGTCAAGGGGTGGACGTTCTTACATCTGTGAACCCCAAACACAGAATCCTCAACTGAATAGTCAAGGCTTAACTTTTGTTTGTTGATGTGTATGTGTGTGTGTCCCAACCCTCACATTCAAAATCTCAACCCCAACCCTCACATTCAAAATCTCAACCCCAACTCAATCCTCGCCCAACACAATGTCTTTTTCAAAATGAGATTTCCACCTATATATATATATTTTTACGTTTTTTTTTTCTTCTTCCAATTCTGTCTTTTAAGGCTTTCAGGTTTGATGACGTAGAAAGGGGGAGTAAGCCTGCACTTTCTTCCCAGAACGAACAATGTATATTTTTTGTTTTTTCTCTTCTTCCAATTCTGTCTTTTAAGGCTTTCAGGTTTGATGACGTAAAAAGGGGGAGTAAGCCTGCACTTTCTTCCCAGAACT
>NW_028222263.1:25000-32500 GCF_056783735.1 Eptatretus burgeri
GTTCCCACCCCCTGCCAGGCACTGTCCACGAGGCCCGCGGGTTGCGGGGCCATCGCCGCTCCGCGTCTCATCACCAGACGGGTAGGCCCGACCCGGTCTCGGCCTCAGGCCTACCTCATTCTTGGGGGATTTCTTTTCCTTGGTTTTGGGTATGTGTTGTCGGCGCCGTCTGTGAAGTAGAATTGTATAAGTGTTGCCGTGTGCTCGGTAGTCGGTATTAGCTCTGCACTGTGTCTTCACTTTTATGTTTGCTTTTTGTGTAAATGGAATTGTTTTCTTTTTTTTGTGTGCATTTGGTGGAATTGTATTTGTGTGCTTTCCGTTCGTCGCGAATAAATGTGCTTTATTGTTGAACTGTTCTCCCGCTTCGCTTCATCTTTTCCTCCATTGAATCCCCATCTTGCTTCACGTAAAGGGTTGGTAGTGGGCTGAATACGCCCGATAATTAATCGAACCGTCGAGGTCGACGATAACACCGCTCGGTTATTCTGATAGTACGGAACGGGTCACTTAAGTGGCCCGTGTCCGAAGTCGACCTGCGGCGAGGTGCGATCGCCCGGTCTACCCTCCGCGTGGGTACTTAGGTAGTTCGAATTTGGCGAGCAACCCTATCCCACGCGGGGGCTGATTGGCTCGATCGCGGTGAGACCGAAAGGTCCACCCGTGACTGGTTCCCGGCGTTAGTCCGAGAGGGTCACGACTGGATTGTCCGTCCGGTGGGCGACGTGCCGCGATTCGAGTTACGTGGCCGTCGCACGCCGGCGGGCGCGAAGACCGCAACACTGGTGTCAGGAGTGGGATACAAATCCATCGCCCTCCTCGCGGCACTGGTATCGGAGAACAGGAAAACGGGCTCTCCTGTCTCCGGCTAAATTTACGGGAATCGGTCCAGGGGTGAGAGAAGCGACCCCCGATTCCCTCCAAATTACGAGCGAGCAAATTAACCCTTCACGAGAAGCAAGATGGCGTCTCAAGGCGAGCGGGAGCCGGGGGTATTAGAAATGTATATGTGTAATAATGTAGAGTCCATGGTCCAGGATGGAATCCCCGAGCAGGAAATGTTGATTGTGCAGGAACACGGACTCGCCCAACTGAACCCAGGGCCCGAGGTGGGTGCGGCAGCGGCCGCGGTGTATGACACCTTCCCCCCCCCTCTCCACCAAGACCCTTCCCCAACCCTTGCCGAAACGGCTCAGCTGAGTGCATCCAACATGACCCAGCTATGCGCCATGCTGGCGGCAATGAACAAACAAATGAATGAAGTGAAAACGACGATGGATACAAATACAAATGAAATGAAAAACGAAATGAAAGGCATGAACAAACAAATGAACGAAAAGATGGATACAAATACAAATGAAGTGAAAACGACGATGGATGCGAATACACAGCAAATGAGGGAAGAAATGAAAAAGCTGCGGGGTGAGACGCAGAACATGGGCCGAAGCCTGCAGGCGGGCATGAAGGCCGTGACCGGGGAGATAAAAATGGCGACTCCACGTGTGGGAGCAAACGAGCTGGATGGGGGTGCAACGGCTGACAGGCCCGCGGTGGAGGCGGGTGAAAAAATAATTCGTGGAACGTGTTGGGCGAGGGTCGTGACGATGACCGAAAGGGAAAAATTAAATGGGGAGACCAAAACGTGTGAGACGAGACACGAGGTGACGACAACAGAAATAATAGTTGAGACAAGGGAGGTAAAGGGTGAAGAGTTGGCAGAGACACGGGAGATGGGAACGATAGAGGGAAGACTACACGATGAAGACGGGGTAAGTGACGCACACACACACACGGAGGTAGTGGAGGATAATGGGGGTGAGCTGGCGGACTGGGCAGGGACCCAGTGCGAGCACCTGGATGGCCTCCTCCAGGAACGAGGGGAGGGAGTATGCCCCCTTGAGGCGAGTCACGACCAGGTGAGTTCGGTCGTGCTTTGCGAGGTTGAGAGGACGGGTGCTGTGGACAGGTGCACGGAGAGTTTGGGGGGTATAGAGGCCCCGGAGACCCTTGTGGGGATACGAATCCCCAGTGTAGTTGTCCCTGTGTGTGTGGTGCAAGGCGTGAGTGCGTCCCCGTGTGTGGAAGCGACCCCGTGTGTGAGTGGTGTGGTGGCGATGGTGCCAGAGTACGTGCTTCCCAGCACGCCGTGCGTGGGTGAGGCACCGTGTGTGAGTGAGGCCGTGTGTGTGAGTGAAACGGCCAGTGTGAGTGAGGCACCGCGGGTTAGTGCACCCGCGTGTGTGGGTGAGGCACCGTGTGTGGATGAGGCACCGCGGTTGAGTGCCCCCGCGTGTATGAGTGAGGCACGGTGTGTGGATGAGGCACCGTGTGTGGAAGAGGCCGTGTGTGTGGATGAAACGGCCAGTGTGAGTGAGGCACCGCGGGTGAGTGCCCCCGCGTGTATGAGTGAGGCACGGTGTGTGGATGAGGCACCGCGGGTGAGTGCCCCCGCGTATGTAAGTAGTATGGTTTGTGTGAGTAGTGAGGCACGCGTGAGTGAACGGCCGTGTGCAAGGTCGCTGTGTGCCAGGGAGACCGTGTGTGTGAGAGAGCGGTATGTGAGGGAGATGTCGGTTGGCATGCGGGAGCACGCAGCCGCATCTCCCGGTGTGAATGTGATGGTGTGGACTGTGTGCGTCGTAACACGCAGGTGTGCGTGGGTGGAATGGAGACGACGACGGCGACAGAGGAGAGAAAGCCGAGTAGCGGCTGTGGTTGTTTCGAGGACCGTGCCGGGTTCACCCAGCAGTGAGCACGCGGTTCGTGCTGTGCAACGCACGAGACCACCACGTGCTCGCTTGCGAGAGTGAAGTCCCGGTCCGGAAACGCACGCGGTGGATTTGCCGATCCCGCGGACGGACAAAGTTTGGGCAGGTAAACGGATTTGGACCGGACGGGTTCTCCACGCGATCGTGCGTGTTAAGCTCCAACGGGCAAAGCACATGTGTTCGCGTGGGGAACCCCTCGAGACGTGTGGCTTGTGTGTTTTTTTTATGCGCACGGTGACGTCATGGCTGCACGTGGGGTTGGAATCCGGCAGGAGGGGTATCTCTGCCGGATGGTCCCGTCCAAGGAGGGACGAGGAACACGTGCAGCTGCATGACGTCACGGGCAGGTGCAAAGTGCGCGAGCTCTGAGTTGCCGCGCAGGTGCTGGGCATGAAAAAAAAAAAAAAAGGGAAAAACAAGCCTCACTTTCGGGTGTACAGGATTCCTGGGCAAGGGGTGAAAGACCCCCTTACCCTGGGCACAGGATGGAAACTAGTTAGGGGGAAGGGTTAGCTTAGCTAGACCGACTTCATGGGGCAGGGGTAAGTCCTCATGGAGTCCGTGGAATGGATTAGTTAGAGGGATTGTAGTCAGATTTAGGTTGGGAAATAAAATGAGTTAGGAGACAGTGACAGACTTGTGGATGTGTAGTGGGGACGTAGTTTAGCTACGTAGCGTTAAAAGGAACGTGCTACTAGTTTAAGGGACGACGTGGGAGCACGAGTTAGTTAGGGGAGGTAGTTAGAAGGATGGCAGAGTTCAGCGGTGTGTGTGTTGAAGAGTTGTGGGTTGTGAGGTGAGTACGTGTACATGTTGAGTGAGTGAGGCCAGCGGGTCTGTGTGTTTGGAGCGAATGGGGAATGCATGGTGCGATGAGTGATTGGGGGGAGGAGTGACTCCCGCCCAAGGGTCCCCGGGGTCAGTGTAGAGTGAGTTAGCTGGGTTAGTCAAATTAACAAAAATGGAGGTCGTTTTGTTGTTGGTGGGAATGTAGGCTCGAGACCCATTTGGAGGGGTGCAGGAGCCCTGTTGACGGGCTTGGGAGCGTGGCTGCGAAAGGTGAGTATCGCTGAGTGGGTACCCCGGGCACCAGGCTAGTCGGCCGCGGTAGGCCAAGGGCCCATGGGGGGCCGGGATAGAGTAGTGGGCACGGGTGCGCCTGCTTGGTGTGGGGGCCCGGGGCGCCATTAGCCGCGTGGGCAGTGTTGTGGGCATGGGTGACCCTCGGAAAGGGGCCCGGGAGGCCGGCCTGCCACGTGTGCGTTTCAGGGGAGGTGCCATGGGGGGCACTCCCCGGTGTTTGGGAGCTGGTAGGCTCGGAGGCAGTGTAGTGCCCGGGGGTGCCATAGCGGGAGAATCGGCAGAGGGTCGTGCCTGCCAAAGGGAGCCACGTGTCCCAGCCAGGGGACCGTGTGAGGGCACGGAGAGAAAATTGGGGGGCGAGGCCCGAAATTGTGAGGACACCAACACAGGCGACGGGAATCTGGGTTGTTAGAACCAATAGTTTAAGCGAGAGGCGCTTGTTGAAAGCCCCGGGGTAATTTAACAGTTAAATGGTTAGGGTAGATTAGGAGATGTACCCCTCCGCACCATCCATCCCCTCGCTGTCGTTGTGGGCCGCTGGACCCACTTTGGTTATAGATCGCCGAACTCTGGGGAGGCCATTCTGAGGCTTCGTTGGGCCTCGGCACAGGACGTTAGCTCTCCCTTGTTCCCCTCCGGGAAGGGAACGTAGGGGTTGGGAGTAGGCTAGGTGACAGTATAGGTTAGCCGAACAAGGACGATAAAGGGGGTTAGGGGACGATTTATAGTGGGGAAGTAAGAAAAAAAACAACAAAAAAATAAGTTGGGGCTAAATTGGGGTTTGACAAATTAAGGGAGTGGGTATGTACAGTGACAGGCAAAGGCGATAGGTGGGAGGGAGACAGGTAGGTAGGTCCGAGCCCGCCTTCCAAGTGGCCAGCACCACCGCACTCCCTCCACCAACCTCCACTGAACGGCAAAGGCTGGCCAACTTCATCGGCAGCTGTTGTTGTGCTGCAAGGCCTGTGCCGGCCCACTTCATCTGCCGGCTGGCTGTTTTTCTTCAAGGCCTGTGCCGGCCAGTTCATCTGCCGGCTGTGTTTGCCTGCAGCGGCCTTCTTCTGCGGGCTGTGTTTGCCTGCTACCTTTGCCATGCCATGCCCACTGCCCCTGTTCACCAGCCCCCGTTCAATTTTTGCTTTGCACCCCCCCTGTTCGTTTCCATGTGCGCCAGGATCCGCAAGGCAACAGTTTGCAAGCTGCAAGAACTGCCCTGTTGGCAGCTACAACACGGGCCTGCAGTGGCGGCCCGTGCACCGTGTTTGCGTTCATGCATCCATTCGTTGTGCTCATTGCGTGTGCCACTTGAGCTGGCACGGAGACTGCGTTGTGCAGCCCAAGCACCGTTGTGGTTCACTGAGTTCAGTTCAAAAGGGAAGGCCTTGGACTGCGTGTGAGCAGCCAGCCACGTTCCCTGTCACCTGCATTGTTTGAGCCAGAGACTGCATGCGGGCAGCCTGGCTCCCTGTTAACTGCTTTTCTTTGCAGAGTTCAATGATCCTGGGCCATGGTTTAGTGTAAAATTTGTAAGTTAAGGTTAAGATGTACTGTAAATATGAGTGCGCCCCCGGCATGTATGTCTTAGCGCCGGCAATTTTATTTAAGTCGTCCGTGTGAGTGAGTTTGTTTAGATAGTTACGCAGCCCTCAGGTTATTTATTTTGGGGACACGAATACCATGAATGTCGCACTCAGGGATCCGTAGGTAAAGTGTACTAGGGGAAAACTACACATGATGGCACACGAAAATTTGACGACTCGGGACGAGTCTGTAAAAAGGGAAGGGGGTAGTGTTGTGGTTACCAGATTCGCAAACCACCATTCAGGTCCCTTAGGTGAGGTATCTCGGTAAGTGCATGTGTAGTTAGGCCCAAACCCGTTGTCTAGTGGGAATACATGTCATTTATACGTGCTGCGACTCTTCAGGATAGCCGTTTTTCTTTTACTATCTTTATTTTGGACCAACCGCCAGGATTACCATCACAATTACAACCACAACCACCGCTTCACCACAACCGCCACGACCTTCACGCACACCTCACAACCGTAGCATCGCCACCGTTCTTGCCCCGCTGTGGGTACCGGTGTTGGACTCATGCAGAACGCGCGTCGAACAGCGTGTACAAAACCACGGATTTTCTGCTTCAAAAACGGATCAAAAACGACACACGCCCACTTTTTGCCGTCCAATCGGTGAGCGAGGGGCGAATTGGCCCCGCCCCCAGGGCGATCGATATATGCAAATTTGTGGATCAAAAAGCCTTCACGCCCACTTTTTCTCGGGCCAATGGGGAGCGAGGTGAAAGGTCAAAGGGAGGGGGTCAAAGGCGAAGTTACGGGGGGATAAAAGGACGGTGTTCGTCAGTCAGAACGAGTAAGGGGAGAGTCGCAAAGGAGAACGAAGAGTCGAACCAGAAGAGAGTCGCAAACGAGAACGAAAGAAGTCTGGAGCCCGAAGCCTGCAGTGGCTGGAGAAGCTGAAGAGAGCCGGACGAGGGGGTGCTCGCGTCGGTGCCAGGAGCTGCACGCCCGAGGGAGGCCGGCAGCGCGACCTGGCCGAGGTGGAGACGCACACCAGGGATAATAAAGATCCTCTATACCCCGAGCATCAGCAACCCCCTCCTGTTTCCCCCCGCGCTGAGATAGTGCGACCAAGGGGCCCCGTTCCCACCCCCTGCCAGGCACTGTCCACGAGGCCCGCGGGTTGCGGGGCCATCGCCGCTCCGCGTCTCATCACCAGACGGGTAGGCCCGACCCGGTCTCGGCCTCAGGCCTACCTCATTCTTGGGGGATTTCTTTTCCTTGGTTTTGGGTATGTGTTGTCGGCGCCGTCTGTGAAGTAGAATTGTATAAGTGTTGCCGTGTGCTCGGTAGTCGGTATTAGCTCTGCACTGTGTCTTCACTTTTATGTTTGCTTTTTGTGTAAATGGAATTGTTTTCTTTTTTTTGTGTGCATTTGGTGGAATTGTATTTGTGTGCTTTCTGTTCGTCGCGAATAAATGTGCTTTATTGTTGAACTGTTCTCCCGCTTCGCTTCGTCTTTTCCTCCATTGAATCCCCATCTTGCTTCACGTAAAGGGTTGGTAGTGGGCTGAATACGCCCGATAATTAATCGAACCGTCGAGGTCGACGATAACACCGCTCGGTTATTCTGATAGTACGGAACGGGTCGCTTAAGTGGCCCGTGTCCGAAGTCGACCTGCGGCGAGGTGCGATCGCCCGGTCTACCCTCCGCGTGGGTACTTAGGTAGTTCGAATTTGGCGAGCAACCCTATCCCACGCGGGGGCTGATTGGCTCGATCGCGGTGAGACCGAAAGGTCCACCCGTGACTGGTTCCCGGCGTTAGTCCGAGAGGGTCACGACTGGATTGTCCGTCCGGTGGGCGACGTGCCGCGATCCGAGTTACGTGGCCGTCGCACGCCGGCGGGCGCGAAGACCGCAACAATATATATATATATATATATATATATATATATATATATATATATATATATATATATATATATATATATATATATATATATATATATATATATATATATTGTTGTGGTTACCAGATTCGCAAACCACCATTCAGGTCCCTTCGGTGAGGTATCTCGGTAAGTACATGTGTAGTTAGGCCCGAACCCGTTGTCTAGTGGGAATACAT
>NW_028222263.1:40000-47500 GCF_056783735.1 Eptatretus burgeri
CCATGTTCTGCGTCTCACCCCGCAGCTTTTTCATTTCCTCCTTCATGTTTGTTTCCATTCCGTTCATTTTTGTATCCATCTTTTCGTTTATTTGTTGTGTCTTCGCATCCATCGTCGTTTTCACTTCATTTGTATTTGTATCCATCTTTTCGTTCATGCCTTTCATTTCGTTTTTCATTTCATTTGTATTTGTATCCATCGTCGTTTTCACTTCATTCATTTGTTTGTTCATTGCCGCCAGCATGGCACATAGCTGGGCCATGTTGGATGCACTCAGCTGAGCCGTTTCGGCAAGGGTTGGGGAAGGGTCTTGGTGGAGAGGGGGGGGAGGTGTCATACACCGCGGCCGCTGCCGCACCCACCTCGGGCCCTGGGTTCAGTTGGGCGAGTCCGTGTTCCTGCACAATCAACATTTCCTGCACGGGGATTCCATCCTGGACCATGGACTCTACATTATTACACATATACATTTCTAATACCCCCGGCTCCCGCTCGCCTTGAGACGCCATCTTGCTTCTCGTGAAGGGTTAATTTGCTCGCTCGTAATTTGGAGGGAATCGGGGGTCGCTTCTCTCACCCCTGGACCGATTCCCGTGAATTTAGCCGGAGACAGGAGAGCCCGTTTTCCTGTTCTCCGATACCAGTGCCGCGAGGAGGGCGATGAATTTGTATCCCACTCCTGACACCAGTGTTGCGGTATTCGCGCCCGCCGGCGTGCGACGGCCACGTAACTCGAATCGCGGCACGTCGCCCACCGGACGGACAATCCAGTCGTGACCCTCTCGGACTAACGCCGGGAACCAGTCACGGGTGGACCTTTCGGTCTCACCGCGATCGAGCCAATCAGCCCCCGCGTGGGATAGGGTTGCTCGCCAAATTCGAACTACCTAAGTACCCACGCGGAGGGTAGACCGGGCGATCACACCTCGCCGCAGGTCGACTTCGGACACGGGCCACTTAAGCGACCCGTTCCGTACTATCAGAATAACCGAGCGGTGTTATCGTCGACCTCGACGGTTCGATTAATTATCGGGCGTATTCAGCCCACTACCAACCCTTTACGTGAAGCAAGATGGGGATTCAATGGAGGAAAAGACGAAGCGAAGCGGGAGAACAGTTCAACAATAAAGCACATTTATTCGCGACGAACGGAAAGCACACAAATACAATTCCACCAAATGCACACAAAAAAAGAAAACACAATTCCATTTACACAAAAAGCAAACATAAAAGTGAAAACACAGTGCAGAGCTAATACCGACTACCGAGCACACGGCAACACTTATACAATTCTACTTCACAGACAGCGCCGACAACACATACCCAAAACCAAGGAAAAGAAATACCCTCAAGAATGAGGCAGGCCTGAGGCCGAGACCGGGTCGGGCCTACCCGTCTGGTGATGAGACGCGGAGCGGCGATGGCCCCGCAACCCGCGGGCCTCGTGGACAGTGCCTGGCAGGGGGTGGGAACGGGGCCCCCTTGGTCGCACTATCTCAGCGCGGGGGGAAACAGGAGGGGGTTGCTGATGCTCGGGGTATAGAGGATCTTCATTATCCCTGGTGTGCGTCTCCACCTCGGCCAGGTCGCGCTGCCGGCCTCCCTCGGGCGTGCAGCTCCTGGCACCGACGCGAGCACCCCCTCGTCCGACTCTCTTCAGCTTCTCCAGCCACTGCAGGCTTCGGGCTCCAGTCTTCCACACTCGTCCCCTCCGTTCCGACTCCTTCTCGTTCTCGACTCCTTCTCGTTCTCGTTTGCGACTCTTTTCCCTTCTCGTTCTCGTTCTCGTTTGCGACTCTCCTCTGACTGACGAACACCGTCCTTTTATCCCCCCGTAACTTCGCCTTTGACCCCCTCCCTTTGACCTTTCACCTCGCTCCCCATTGGCCCGAGAAAAAGTGGGCGTGAAGGCTTTTTGATCCACAAATTTGCATATATCGATCGCCCTGGGGGCGGGCCAGTCGCCCCTCGCTCACCGATTGGACGGCAAAAAGTGGGCGTGTGTCGTTTTTGATCCGTTTTTGAAGCACAAAATCCGTGATTTTGTACACGCTGTTCGACGCGCGTTCTGCATGAGTCCAACACCGGTACCCACAGCGGGGCAAGAACGGTGGCGATGCTACGGTTGCGAGGTGTGACGTGAAGGTCGTGGCGGTTGTGGTGAAGCGGTGGTTGTGGTCGGTGGTTGATGTTGTGGTTGTTATCATGGCGGTTGGTCCAAAATAAAGATAGTAAAAGAAAAACGGCTATCCTGAAGAGTCGCAGCTCGCATAAATGACATGTATTCCCACTAGACAACGGGTTCGGGCCTAACTACACATGTACTTACCGAGATACCTCACCTAAGGGACCTGAATGGTGGTTTGCGAATCTGGTAACCACAACACTACCCCCTCCCCTTTTTACAGACTCGTCCCGAGTCGTCAAATTTTCGTGTGCCATCATGTGTAGTTTTCCCCTAGTACATTTTACCTACGGATCCCTGAGTGCGACATTCATGGTATTCGTGTCCCCAAAATAAATAACCTGAGGGCTGCGTAACTACCTAAACAAACTCACTCACACGGACGACTTAAATAAAATTGCCGGCGCTAAGACATACATGCCGGGGGCGCACTCATATTTACAGTACATCTTACCTTAACTTTCAAATTTTACACTAAACCATGGCCCAGGATCATTGACTCTGCAAAAAGAAAGCAGTTAGCAGGGAGCCAGGCTGCCCGCATGCAGTCTCTGGCTCAAACAATGCAGGTGACAGGGAACGTGGCTGGCTGCTCACACGCAGTCCAAGGCCTTCCCTTTTGAACTGAACTCAGTGAACCACAACGGTGCTTGGGCTGCACAAACGCAGTCTCCGTGCCAGCTCAAGTGGCACACGCAATGAGCACAACGAATGGATGCATGAATGGATGGACGCAAACACGGTGCACGGGCCGCCACTGCAGGCCCGTGTTGTAGCTGCCAACAGGGCAGTTCTCGCAGCTTGCAAACTGTTGCCTTGCGGATCCTGGCGCACATGGAAATGAACAGGGGGGGGGCAAAGCAAAAATTGAACGGGGCTGGTGAACGTGGGCAGTGGGCATGGCATGGCAAAGGCAGCAGGCAAACACAGCCCGCAGAAGAAGACCGCTGCAGGCAAACACAGCCGGCAGACGAACTGGCCGGCACAGGCCTTGAAGCAAAACACGGCCAGCCGATGGCACAGGCCTTGCAGCAAAACAACAGCTGCCGATGAAGTTGGCCGGCCTCCGCCTCGAAGAAAAACACGGCCAGCCGATGGAGTTGGCTAGCCTTTGCCGTTCAGTGGAGGTTGGTGGAGGGAGTGCGGTGGTGCTGGCCACTTGGAAGGCGGGCTCGGACCTACCTACCTGTCTCCCTCCCACCTATCGCCTTTGCCTGTCACTGTACCTACCCACTCCCTTAATTTGTCAAACCTCAATTTAGCCCCAACTTAATTTTTTTTTCTGTTGTTTTTATTTTTACTCCCCCACTATAAATCGTCCCCTAACCCCCTTTATCGTCCTTGTTCGGCTACCCTATCCTGTCACCTAGCCTACTCCCAACCCCTACGTTCCCTTCCCGGAGGGGAATAAGGGAGAGCTAACGTCCTGTGTCGAGGCCCAACGAAGCCTCAGAATGGCCTCCCCAGAGTTCGGCGATCTTAACACCAAGTGGGTCCAGCGGCCCACAACGACAGCGAGGGGATGGATGGTGCGGAGGGGTACACTTCCTAATCTACCCTATCCATTTAACTGTTAAACTACCCCGGGGCTTTCATCAAGCGCCTCTCGCTTAAACTATTGGTTCTAACAACCCAGATTCCCGTCGCCTGTGTTGGTGTCCTCACAATTTTGGGCCTCACCCCCCAATTTTCTCTCCGTGCCCTCACACGGTCTCCTAGCTGGGACACGTGGCTCCCTTTGGCAGGCACGACCCTCTGCCGAATCTCCCGCTATGGCACCCCCGGGCACTACACTGCCTCCGAGCCTACCAGCTCCCTAACACCGGGGAGTGCCCCCCATGGCACCTCCCCTGAAACGCACACGTGGCAGGCCGGCCTCCCGGGCCCCTTTCCGAGGGTCACCCGTGCCCACAACACTGCCCACGCGGCAAATGGCGCTCCGGGCCCCCGCACCAAGCAGGCACACCCGTGCCCACTACTCTATCCCGGCCCCCCATGGGCCCTTGGCCTACCGCGGCCGACTAGTCTGGTGCCCGGGGTACCCACTCAGCGATACTCACCTTTCGCAGCCACGCTCCCAAGCCCGTCAACAGGGCTCCTGCACCCCTCCAAATGGGTCTCGAGCCTACTTTCCCACCAACAACAAAACGACCTCCATTTTTCAATTTGACTAACCCAGCTAACTCACTTTATACTGACCCCGGGGTCCCTTGGGCGGGAGTCACTCCTCCCCCAATCACTCATCGCACCATGCATTCCCCATTCGCTCCACACACACAGACCCGCTGGCCTCACTCACTCACCAAGCACATGCTTCCACTTCACTCACCAACAACTCTTCAACACACACACCACTGAACTCTGCCATCCTCCTAACTACATCCCCTAACTAACTCGTGCTCCCACGTCGTCCCTTAAACTACAGCACGTTCCTTTTAACACTACGTAGCTAAGCTACGTCCCCACTACACATCCACAAGTCTGTCTCTGTCTCCAAAATATCCCAAAAATCAATTTCCCAACCTAAATCTCGCTATAATCCCTCTAACTAATCCATTCCACGGACTCCATGAGGACTTACCCCTGCCCCATGAAGTCGGTCTAACTAAGCTAACCCTTCCCCCTAACTAGTTTCCATCCTGTGCCCAGGTAAGGGGGTCTTTCACCCCTTGCCCAGGAATCCTGTACACCCGAAAGTGAGGCTTGCTTTTTCTTTTTTTTCTTTTTTTCCCATGCGCAGCACATGCGCGGCAACTCAGAGCTCGCGCACTTTACACCTGCCCGTGACGTCATGCAGCTGCACGTGTTCCTCGTCCCTCCTTGGACGGTACCATCCGGCAGAGATACCCCTCCTGCCGGATTCCAACCACACGTGCAGCCATGACGTCACCGTGCGCAAAAAAAAAAACACAAGCCCCACGTCTCGAGGGGTTCCCCACGCGAACACATGTGCTTTGCCCGTTGGAGCTTAACACACACGATCGCGTGGAGAACCCGTCCGGTCCAAATCCGTTTACCTGCCTAAACTTTGTCCGTCCGCGGGATCGGCAAATCCACCGCGTGCGTTTCCGGACCGGGACTTCACTCTCGCAAGCGAGCACGTGCCGGTCTCGTGCGTTGCACAGCACGAACCGCGTGCTCACTGCTGGGTGAACCCGGCACGGTCCTCGAAACAACTACAGCCGCTACTCGGCTTTCTCTCCTCTGTCGCCGTCTCCGTCTCCATTCCACACACGCATACCTGCGTGTCACGACGCACACAGTCCACTCCATTACATTCACACCGGGAGACGCGGCTGCGTGCTCCCGCATGCCAACCGACATCTCCCTCACATACCGCTCTCTCACACACACGGTCTCCCTTGCACACGGCCGTTCACTCACGCGTGCCTCACTACTCACACAAACCATACTACTCACACACGCGGGGGAACTCAACCGCTGTGCCTCATCCACACACCGTGCCTCACTCACACACGCGGGGGCACTAACCCGCGGTGCCTCACGCACACTGGCCGTTTCACTCACACACACGGCCTCACTCACACACACGGCGATACTCACACACGGTGCCTCATCCACACTGGCCGTTTCATCCACACACGCGGGGGCACTAACCCGCGGTACCTCACTCATACACGCGGTCTCTTCCACACACGGTGCCGCACTCACACCTTGCACCACACACACAGGGACAACCACACTGGGGATTTGTGTCCCCACAAGGGTCTCCGGGGCCTCTATACCCCCCAAGCTCTCCGTGCACCCGTCCACAGCACCCGTCCCCTCAACCTCGCAAAGCACGACCGAACTCACCTGGTCGTGACTCGCCTCAAGGGGGCATACTCCCTCCCCTCGTTCCTGGAGGAGGCCATCCAGGTGCTTGCACCGGGTCCCAACACGCTCCGCGAGCTCAACCCCATTGTCCTCCACTACCTCCGTGTGTGCGTGCGCGTCACTTACCCCGTCTTCATCGTGTAGTCTTCCCTCTATCGTTCCCATCTCCCGTGTCTCTGCCAACTCTTCACCCTTTACCTCCCTTGTCTCAACTATTATTTCTGTTGTCGTCACCTCGTGTCTCGTCTCACACGTTTTGGTCTCCCCATTTAATTTTTCCCTTTCGGTCATCGTCACGACCCTCGCCCAACACGTTCCACGAATTATTTTTTCACCCGCCTCCACCGCGGGCCTGTCAGCCGTTGCACCCCCACCCAGCTCGTTTGCTCCCACACGTGGAGTCGCCATTTTTATCTCCCCGGTCACGGCCTTCATGCCCGCCTGCAGGCTTCGGCCCATGTTCTGCGTCTCACCCCGCAGCTTTTTCATTTCCTCCTTCATGTTTGTTTCCATTCCGTTCATTTTTGTATCCATCTTTTCGTTTATTTGTTGTGTATTCGCATCCATCGTCGTTTTCACTTCATTTGTATTTGTATCCATCTTTTCGTTCATGCCTTTCATTTCGTTTTTCATTTCATTTGTATTTGTATCCATCGTCGTTTTCACTTCATTCATTTGTTTGTTCATTGCCGCCAGCATGGCGCATAGCTGGGCCATGTTGGATGCACTCAGCTGAGCCGTTTCGGCAAGGGTTGGGGAAGGGTCTTGGTGGAGAGGGGGGGGGAGGTGTCATACACCGCGGCCGCTGCCGCACCCACCTCGGGCCCTGGGTTCAGTTGGGCGAGTCCGTGTTCCTGCACAATCAACATTTCCTGCACGGGGATTCCATCCTGGACCATGGACTCTACATTATTACACATATACATTTCTAATACCCCCGGCTCCCGCTCGCCTTGAGACGCCATCTTGCTTCTCGTGAAGGGTTAATTTGCTCGCTCGTAATTTGGAGGGAATCGGGGGTCGCTTCTCTCACCCCTGGACCGATTCCCGTGAATTTAGCCGGAGACAGGAGAGCCCGTTTTCCTGTTCTCCGATACCAGTGCCGCGAGGAGGGCGATGAATTTGTATCCCACTCCTGACACCAGTGTTGCGGTATTCGCGCCCGCCGGCGTGCGACGGCCACGTAACTCGAATCGCGGCACGTCGCCCACCGGACGGACAATCCAGTCGTGACCCTCTCGGACTAACGCCGGGAACCAGTCACGGGTGGACCTTTCGGTCTCACCGCGATCGAGCCAATCAGCCCCCGCGTGGGATAGGGTTGCTCGCCAAATTCGAACTACCTAAGTACCCACGCGGAGGGTAGACCGGGCGATCACACCTCGCCGCAGGTCGACTTCGGACACGGGCCACTTAAGCGACCCGTTCCGTACTATCAGAATAACCGAGCGGTGTTATCGTCGACCTCGACGGTTCGA
>NW_028222264.1:5000-10000 GCF_056783735.1 Eptatretus burgeri
CGCAATTACCAGATTTATATCGCAACGGAGACCACAACTTGTTTTATCTGTGGTGAATCGGGACATTTAAAAAGTGATTGCCCCAAGAATATATTAAGTGGCATATCTAGTGTGGTCGAACCCATTGAGACGAATAGTGGTATATCTAGAGTTGGGAACGCTGGTGACGCTTCAAACTCGAACAATCTGCCTGGGCCGTCGAGAGTGGAGGTAAATCCCCCCCTGACAGATGACGAAAGCTTCACCGTTGTTCCTTCAAAAAGGAAACATAAATTGAAGCATTTAAATGATAACAATAGTCAAGATGTGACGGCGAGCTGTGCAAAATGATGGCGCCGGCTGCCGAGAATAATGACTCGTGTTTGGAAGCAACAATAGATGCTCTTTTTAAAACGAAAAATCGATTTGATGTAATTGCTCCAGAGGATGATGACTTTTTTGTCGGTGGGGTTAGTGAACATGAGGAGGAGATTGGTTTTGTGCAGCAGGGAGCACACGTGACCACTCCCATAGTCACAGGCACCTTGGATATTAACACCGAATCCACTGTAACCCCCCTCCCTGAAGAGACCAACAGTGAAATGTGTACCGTTTCTAAGTCACCAATTACTCCAAACCTGGTTGAATCAGGGTGTAAAGCTTCAACTAGTGAAACACCAGGTTCATCTCAAGCGGAATATAACGTTCCTTCCATTAGTATTCTTCCTCCTCCCCGTTTTCTTCACCCTCCCACTCCTCCTCCTCCTCCCCTCCCACTTCTAATCTTCTTCCTCTTCCCACCCCTCCACCTCCCCCTATTCCACCTCCCCCACTCCACCTCCCCCTACTCCACCTCCCCCCACTCCTCCTCCCCCCACTCCTCCTCCCCCCACTCCTCCTCCCTCCACTCTTCCTTCCCCGACTCCTCCGACTCCTTCTCCCCCTTTGGAAGCGGAATGTGAGGCTTCCCTTATTAAACCATCAGCTCCATCTTTGGAGCATAACGTTAATGTAATGG
Source organism: Eptatretus burgeri (assembly GCF_056783735.1). NCBI lineage: Eukaryota > Metazoa > Chordata > Myxini > Myxiniformes > Myxinidae > Eptatretus > Eptatretus burgeri. Next base: position 5,998 of record NW_028222264.1, read on the forward strand.
ACACCGGTCGGTACTCGGATTATGATTCCGATGGGGCCTCATCACTTGCTTCTTGTGGCAGTGCTGAAGCATGGAATGATCCAGTTTCCCAAGATTCGGAGAGTGTTACCAGTGTTCCACCTGCCGATATCATAAAGTTTCTTCATGACACCTTTCGCAAGAAACATGTTAAAATTAAAAACTTTTTCCCTGACTTATCCGGCTTTATAATCTCTGCGAAGCTTTTGCTCCTCAAAGCCGGACAGCTTGGTGTGACGGAATCACAAGTGTATCGACTCCGGAAATGCATCCTCAAAGCAAAGAATGAGCTGCAGACACAGAGAGACTAAGTTTTTGACACACCCAAACTCAATGTTAGCCTATGGCCTTCTCTATAGCGAGTTTAAATATTAATGGGGGACGCTCCTCCATCCGTAAAGCAGAAGTTAAACAGTTTGTTGAGACAAATCACATTGATGTTTTGCTTTTGCAAGAAACAAGATGCAGCTCCTCTTGTGCAAGTGAATGGCAAAGGATAATGAGGGGAAAATGGTTTTTTAGTAGTCTGGAACACCCAAGGGCTGGGGTGGCTGTTTATTTACAACCTTCCTTTTGCAGTCCCAGTGTTGTTTTTAATGAGATTATCAAAGGGTATTTGATTTCACTCACCTTCACACATAATGGCTTTAAACACACCGTACTGAATGTCTACGCACCTAGCGATAGCACGGAGAGACTCACCTTTTACACACACTTAGAAACGTCTCTTTTACACATTGATTTTGATGGACTTGTCTGCTTGGGTGGAGATTTTAACTGCACGATGGACCCCGACATTGATCGTAATGGAGAGGAGCCGCACCCAGCAAGCGCAGCGCCTTTGTTGAGAGCCTTGTCGAAGTTTTCCCTGGTTGATGTGTGGAGAATCCGCAATCTTTCTCTCCGCCAATACACGTGGAGTCGGTGTTCAAAAGGCCACGTATCACTTGCAAGATTGGACCGTTTCTACATCAACAGTACCTTTTTAAATGTTGTGAGCAATATGGATATTATTCCGAGCGGCTTCTCAGACCATCACATGGTCGCACTTCGGATTCACCAACCAGTTCGGAATCGTGGTGCTGCCTACTGGACCTTCAACGCAAGCCTCTTGGATGACCAACTGTTTGTCGATGCCTTTGGTGTGTTCTGGAGAGCCTTGCTCCAACGTAAAACTTCCTTCCCCTGCCTTGGAAAATGGTGGGACAACGTCAAAGTGCAAATAAGATCCTTTTGCCAACAATATGGAGCCTACCTCACCAAATATGACTCTGCCCTTCAATCCTTGCTTGCCAAAGAAATATTATATTTGCAGACCAACCTCTTGGCTTCAAATCATGAAAGAACCAACCTCTTGCTGGCGAAGAAAAAAGCTCTTCTTGCTGGACTTTGTGCAAAGCAAGCCAGAGGAACGCTGATTCGTCTCCGACTGGAGAATTTGTGCTACCTGGACACCTCCTCTAAGTTCTTTTTTGGACTGGAAGATCAAACAAAGAGAAGTCAGCAGATAACTTCAGTAAGGACAAAGGAAGGAAGGATAACACACAATCAAAAAGATGTCAGAGCCTCACTCCAGACACTACTTTACTGAACTTTATCATGCTCCGAAAATCGACAACAAAATGGTAACAGTGCTGACTTCTTCCTTACCTACCTTGTCAAAATCTGCAGTTCTACAAATGGACAAGGAAGTAACTTTGGAGGAACTCCAAGCTGCTCTTCAAACTCTACCCTCGGGTAAGGCCTCCGGCCTGGATGGAATTCCTGCGGAATTTTATAAAACCTTTTGGGACCTCCTCGGACCAGAACTACTTGAGGTTATAATCGACGGTCGACGATCAGGCTCACTGCCATTAAGCTGCCGGAGGGCTGTCCTCGCCCTTATCCCCAAAAAAGGAGACCTTCAGCAACCACACAACTGGCGTCCCATCTCATTACTCTGTGCAGACTACAAAATATTTTCCAAGGCCCTTGCCAACCGCCTTAAAGCCATAATCGAGGAGATCGTACACCCAGATCAGTCTTACTGTGTCCCGAAGAGGACAATTCATGACAGTATCTTTATTGTGCGTGATATAATTGACATCTGTTCTCTTGAGCAAAGAAATGTCGGGTTGGTGTTCTTAGATCAAGAAAAGGCCTTTGATACCATTGATCATTTTTATCTTTTCTCTGTTTTACGGGGGTTTGGTTTTGGGGAAAATTTTATCTCTCATGTGCAGTTACTGTATAACAACACTTTTAGTCTCTTAAAGGTTAACAACATTTTATGTCCCCCTTTCCCGGTTAATAGAGGCATTCGTCAAGGGTGCCCTCTTTCTGGCCTCCTGTACTCTCTTGCGATTGAGCCTTTGCTCGTTCGGTTGCGTGCACGTCTTCTTGATTTCCTTCCTCAACCAATGGCGAACCCGTTTAAAGTGATTGCTTATGCAGATGATCTTTGTGCAATCGTTCGCTCGAATGAGGACGTCTCAGCCTTGGTCCGTTGCATTCATGAATTTGGTTTGGCAAGTTCCACAAAAGTGAACTGGGGAAAAAGCAGAGCTCTCCATCTTGGTCCACAAAATGGCGCCATTCCTCCGACTCTTCCCGAGAAACTTAAATGGGAAAGGGATGGAATTCTTTACCTAGGCGTCTTTCTTGGAACTGAGAACTTCATTTTAAAAAACTGGGAATCTCTAATAATTAAAACTGAGAGACGTTTACGAAAGTGGAAGGGCTTACTTTGTCAACTCTCCTATCGGGGCCGAACCCTTGTTATCAACAACCTTGCAGCATCAATGCTTTGGCACGTTTTTATAGCACTGCAGCCCCCAGATTTGTTTCTTAAAAAATTACAATCAATTCTTATTGACTTCTTTTGGGGAGGAAAGCATTGGCTCCAACCTGGTGTGTTAAACCTGCCTGTTGCTGAAGGAGGACAGGGGCTGATTGCTATTACCAGCAAGGTGATGGCTTTTCGCCTCCTTTCGCCGCAGACTGCTGTACACGGACGTCTCGTGGAAGGCCTTGGCTCACTGCCTGCTTCGGCAGGCGGGGAAACTCGGCTACGATCAGCAACTGTTCCTTATTGACACCAAGAAAGTTGATATAGCATCAGTCCCCCTGTTTTATAGAAGCATGCTGAAGGCATGGCAGGCAGTCACTGTTCGCCGAAATAACAATGACTACTCCCTGGAAATGTTTTTAAATGAGCCTATCTTTTTTAAACCCCATATTTGAAGGGGTCTGCAGCAATTATATTCTTGTGCAGAAGTTTATTGATGCTGGATGTACGAAGGTAAAAGATCTCAGAACTCCTTCTCCTTACAAGTGGAAGCCAGCTGCTGACGTCGCTGTGGCCACTGGAGTGAGGTCCATTCGAATTATTGGGAGAATCTTTTCTGTGATTCTGCGCTTTTTCAAGCAAACTAATCTGAAATGGATTCCACAGGTAGAAGCTAACCTTTCTTTATCCCTACATCCCTTTCCAGAGCTTTTGCTTCATTTTCAAGGTTTCACCTCCTTTAAATTGATGGAAAAAATCTTCTGTTTACGCTTTGTGTGTTAAAACTCTTGTTCCCGATAGACCTGCGGAACCACAAGCACATTGGGGAGAATGCTTCAGACCACTCATTCTACTTCAATCAACTGGCATGTTATGTACAAGGCACCCACTGCTAGCCCTCCGGAGATTTGCAGTGGCGACTGGCACATTACATTTTACCATCCAATGTTTTATCTCATCGTATATCTCCCGATAACACAGAATTGTGTCCCTTCTGCGGTGCCACAGAAACTATTTTTCACATTTTTATTGATTGCTCAAGGTTGGCACCCCTTTTTACAGTCTTATCACGTGCTATCCGGGGACTCGGCCTAACTTTTACTTGTTGTGGTTTTGTTTACGGTTTTAGCATCTTCCACCAGCGTAAATACGAGTGCCTGTTAGCAAATTATTTGTCCTCTGAAGCGAAGCTTGCTATATACATGTCAAGGAAACGCA
>NW_028222265.1:0-15000 GCF_056783735.1 Eptatretus burgeri
GTGTGTGTGTGTGTGTGTGTGTGTGTGTGTGTGTGTGTGTGTGTGTGTGTGTGTGTGTGTGTGTGTGTGTGTGTGTGTGTGTGTGTGTGTGTGTGTGCCCATCTGTAAGTAGGAATTGTATAAGTGCCCTTTGCTGTACATACTTGCATCTCATTAGTCGTGATAACTCTGCTTCTTGCGTGCTCCCCCCTTTCCCCCATTATAAATAAATACATTTGTTAAATGTATCAGTTCGTTGCTGTGTTTCTTCCATTGGCTGAGCATGGTGCGTGTTGGTGAATTACAAAGGCTATTGCCGCTGTAAATGTACATTTGGACCAACGGAACTTCAGCAACCGTCCGCTCAGGTTGCACACGGGTCGGGCATGCTAACATTCGACTCTTACGAGGGCCGTCGAGGGTGTGAATACTCAGGAACTCGCCACGTGGATCTCTCGGTATTTTGAAGACTGGCAAATAACCCTGTACCACGTGGTGGAATTATTGACGATTCACGGTCCGGTAAGGGACCTCTACCTGTCCGAGTTTTCCGAAAGGTACGATCGAGATTCCGGGTGTTCGGTGGAGTCGACTCTACTGCTCCATCTCGCGGTCGTGCTCATCACTGAAACTCTGCCCAGCAACAATATATATATATATATATATATATATATATATATATATATATATATATATATATATATATATATATATATATATGAGGCCCCGTGAGGAGTGATGCAAGCAACATTTTTTAATGATATGATGCTGATAGGCTCGGATGATAGGGTAAGGGTTAAAATAGTGCTATATGGCATTAACTCCAAAATGGCCGATGTTTCCCTTACATCACTCCTCCTCGCGGCACCTCATATGTATATATATATATATGTATGTATATGTATATGTATATGTATATATATATATATGTATATATATATGTATATATATATGTATATATATATATATATATATATATATGTATGTGTATATATGTATATGTATGTGTATATATATATGTATATGAGTAGGGTAAGAATACTGATTCTGGCTCACTTTTCCCCATGTAAATGAATGGGGGATTTTCAGCGATTCATAATTTTTTACCCTAAAAATAAACCCCCTTTTTATCCGTTTTTCCCTGCTGTGCAGGGGTTTGGCTTTTTGTGAGGCAATGTTTTATGGTCGGATGCCCTTCCTGGACGCCTCTTACAACACAGGGATATGGTACACCTATTCTAACCGGGGCATACACCGGGACCAGTATACTGGTACTCATTTCGCCGACCTCGGAAGGATGACAGGCTGAGTCAACCCCCTGGTGTTAATTCAGCAGCTGAGCGGGATTCGAACTCGGGACACTGGGATCCCAAGCCGCCACCCTAACCACTAAGCCAACACCAGGCTTTGTATATATATATATAACCAGGCTATCCCAAGGTATATTTATTTGTCTCCCCTTTAACCTGGGGGTTGAACAGCTCACTCATTGAACCTATAAAGATTTGTTCATTCTCAAATTCCTTCAATAGTTTAATTTTCTTTGCACAATAATCCCCATCTAAAATATTGACAAACAAAACATTTGAATCTTTATATTTTTTAAGATACCCCTTTTGTGCCATTACGAAATGATAAACTTCTCTTAATGATCTCATCTGACCACCGCCCGAGTTGCAAATCATTTTTGTGTATAAACCACGCCATAAAAAAAGTTTTGTTTCAAATGTTTTCAGTTCATGCCGTGAAAATGAGGAAGTGTTTTTTGACACGGTCGTGCTGTGTGGTTTTAGAGTCATGCTGTGAAAAAATAGGAACTATTCTGTGAGACAAGGTCTCGTGTTTATATTTTATCTCAGAACACGAACTGAAAACATTTGAATCAAAACCATTTTAAGTATGTTTTGTAAATGATTCATACAATCGCCCAGTTATTTTCCAAGCTGTCATTTCCTGTGGCCGCACCCAATGTTTAGGGAATTTCCTCATTGTAGCCTTATAAGTGATTCACCAGACAAAGTTTCTGCCAGACGGGATTTTCATTTTTACAACTGAGACATGGATGATCTCTCTTCCGATGAAGGCAAAAGCTTACTACAGAGTTGGTAAGTTTGTTTGGTTTTCTCTTTGAACGATGAAGCAAATGATTATTAATTAAATCATGATAATTCTGATATATATATATATATATATATTTTTTTTTCCCTGACAGGGCATTGGAAGAAATTGAGTTTACGTATCACGACGTGGTTCATGAAATTAATACTCTTATTGAAGAGATCAATGATTTTAGAAGAGAATTGAAAGACATTTTCAATGAGTGGCACGAAGTCTTATCACATCCTATCATCTCGAAGGAATTAAACCAATGGTGAGACACGTGTGTGTGTGTCTGTCTTCCTACCTACCTCTCTCTGCTCTTATTGAAGAGATCAATGATTTATAATGACTGGTCTCTGATCTCGAATGAATTAAACCAATGGTGAGACACGTGTGTCTATGTGTGTCTATGTGTGTGTGTGTGTGCGTGTGGGGCTTGTGTGGGGTTTGTGTGGGGTTTGTGTGGGGTTTGTGTGGGTGGGGCTTGTGTGGGTGGGGCTTGTGTGGGTGGAGTCAAAAAGGGGCGGAGTCAAAAAATTTCAATTTATCTTTGTCTTTTGTAATTCCTGTGAATAAAATGAACCTAAAATCTCTTCCCCTTCCAAATCATATATTTTATAAGTCCAAGGAACTGTATCTATTACATCAACAATTTTAAAAAGTTCTTTCGTCCATCGTTCAGTAAAACCCTTTTCAAAATGAGATTTCCACCTATATATTCTTACGATATCACCAACTTTGAACTTAGGTTTTCTGACATTAATCTCTTTTTCATATTTTAATTTTGTAAATGTTTCTGATGGCTTCATATTCGTTGACGTGTGAATCGTGTCATTATACTTATCCACAATATCCTGAATAAAAGATGACCATTGTTGTGAACCGAGTTGTGTGAATTTTTTATATAGTCTCTCTTTTAAGGTACGATTAAAACGTTCAACAACAACTGCCTTCCCTTCATTAAAGGTACTGTATAATGTAATACTGTTATTTTTTAGAAAATTCATAAATGTCTTGTTATAAAACTCTCTACCCTCATCAGTCCACAATTTCTTAGGTTTTCTCTTACTTTTATTAAATATCTGTTGAAAAGCTAACATAAGAGTATTACCTGTTTTGTTTTTTAAAGGGACAACCCACGCATATCTACTCCTCAAATCAATAACGGTTAAAGCATACTTGTACCCCTTATCATTATTGAGTTCAATCAAATCAGCAGACCAGATATAATCAACTTCCTTGGAATAAACTTTCCTTCTCTGAAACTTTGTGAATATTGGTTTATGTAATTCATCAGCTAATTGCTCTTCAGTCTTAATGGCATCATTAGAGCCTATAAGTTTTTTGAATTTCCAAGTCCAAGTTTCAATTTAGCACTAATCATCTTCTTCACGATGAACCTATCAACTTTTTCTCTCAAGGTTGGATTTTGTATCAGAGACAAATTATACAACATTTCTCTATCGGCTTCATGCTTTTCTTCCAACGTTGTGGTATTCCCATAATCAATATCGTGTCTCATGCACACTTCATCAACTCTATTGATTGGTTTACTCCAGGATTTAGGATTGTCTGCCTCATCTAATCTTTTATCTAAGTTTGTGCCTGGACCACAGAAAGAATAACCTGGAAGATGTAATTCCCCTGGTATTCCAGTAGTTGTAAATTTACTTCCTGATAAAAACTTTTGTATATCTCCTCCGAGTTTGTGTTTGGAGATAAATTGATTTGTTTGAACCACACACCGAACATATACCTTTTTGTATAACCCTGTTATTTTTACTTTTAATATATGAAATATTTTTAGTATTAGTTTTCTTTTTACATTTGAGACAATAACTCATTTATTTATGAGAAAAATTCCTGCAGAGTGCAAAAACCTTTTTAGTTTCCAACATGCACATTTGAATCTTAATTTTTAAAACATAAAGAATCCTTAGAAATGCCTTCACTCTCTCCTCCATTTATTTAAGAAAAAACTTGAATTAAAATGAATAGCTTGACGATGTCAATAGTCTTGAAGAAAATATTGCAAATAGACTTGTCAATTCTTTGTTTTCCTCCTCGGTGGGTTGAGTTATTTTCTGTAATACCACCAATCTTTTTTGAATCTCACTGGTTTCCATATTTTGATATTTATTCATTCTCTCTCTTTCCTCCCTCTCTCTCTTCTCTTTTTCCTCCTTCTCTTTCTTCTCCCTCTCCTCCCTCTCTCTCTTCTCTTTTTCCTCCTTCTCTTTCTTCTCTCTTTCCTCCTTCTCTTTCTTCTCCCTCTCCTCATTCTCCTTTTCCTCCTCTTCCCTCTCTTCTTCAACTCCTTCCTCATCCCTTACTATCCTTGAATCGTTTACACCCCATAGAATATTATACATATATTCATCAGGATTTCTTGTTATTCCTGCATCGAAAATAATTTTTTTACAACAGGAAACCAATAAAATTTCTTTTGAATTTCTAAAAGAGCCTTACCTTTTCTTAACTTTATAATTTTTTCATTATTTAACATTCTAATTAAATCTAAAGTTGTCGGTTTATCAACATCAGCATAATGCCAATCTTTTATTGAAAATACCTCATTCTTATGTTGTAGAACATATTTATTAAAATACCGAATACCCTTTTCTTGAAGGTATGCTTGGACACAGAAATGATAATTTTCTTGAAGCCTTCTTGCTGTCATTTATGTATTAGAAATATATGTTAGAATAATATTATGGCACGAAACACCTCCCCATCTTCCCATAGTTAAATCATTTTGTATTTCCTTACTTATTATATATAATCCTGTTTTTTCTGTTTTCATGAGATAAACAAGGGCAAAACCATTATTATATTTACCCTTATTAAATTCTTTTATTTGTTGTTTACTAATCGTGGACCCACAAAACTCATTCTCGATACCAAGTGGATAATATTCTTCCTTACGAGACTGATTTAATTGTTCCAGGTCTTCGAGGTTAATTTTAAATGACCAATTATACCCTAAATCATTCATATCATACCCCCATTGTTCTATTCTCATACAAACGATACGCCCTTCTTTATAAAAATTTATTTTAATTCGAACTGTGAATTCTGTATGACCTGGAGATAATATCAACACTTCTGTATCTTTGGAATACACAGCCGTTTTATTTAAGGATATATATTGTGATAAATCGCTTAATCTCACCAAGTCATTCGCGTCAGTCGGGCTTGGATAATTTTTAATTTAAAAGCATTTTTCATGTTAATATTTTTGGTTATATTATATTTATGTCGTTCAGCCTGTGCCTTTGTGTAATAATTTGATAAATCAATATCCAGTTCTTGAGATACACCAAAGATAGAACCATCTTTACCAACATAAGTCATTTATATTAGATTAAAAATAATATCATAAAATTTTATATTTTTGTTGAGTTGAAATAACACATATAGACATAATTGACCACAACACTTGGAATTTAATTCTTGGACTTGAAATGTTTGATAAACACCATTCTGTAAGAATTTTATAACTTCAACAGGTGGTGGAAGACCAAAACTATCAAAATAATATTTGTCTTGATTATTAAAAATACAAACCCAATGAGAACCGTTCCCATTATTATCTTCTAAGTTCATAATAATATTCTTTGTATGTTTCGGCACATTTGTTAATTCATCTCTCATACAAATAACCACATTTTGAATTTTTAATTTCTTACAATATTTGGCAAGTTGTAAATTTGATGTTGTATTCTTTCCAAATTCTTTCAACCACTCATCAATGCTCATTTATTTATTAGAAAGATATAATCCATTACCTCTTTTCGTTAATTTTACACCTGCTTGTGCAATAGAAGAAAGCATATCTCCAACTAACAATCTCGCTTTATCAGGCAGACCTTCAAGTTTTTCAGCAAAATCTACAATTACGCCACTTCCACTAATTTGTTTCTCCAACTCTTTGTTATGTCTTTCCAATTCTTTTTGAGCCTGGAGTTGAGCCTTCCTTTCGTTGGCAGTTTTCACCGCTGTTGAAATACCACCCGTCAATGCTCCAACCGCACTTAAACCAGCAAATAAAGGAATTAGAAATGGGAGAAATCCTCCACTCGTCTCTCTTATTGAATATTTTTTCAACATTGGTTTTGTCATTTTAATTTTAAGTGAGCCAGTGTCATTCAAGATTTTAACCTGTTCTCTTGTGAGCAAAACATCAATTCTTACTGCTCCTTTTCTCTGAATTGTATTAACGTTAATCGTACAAGGCTTTTGATTTTGAACACAAGATGATAGTTTATGAAGATTGATTTGATTAACATATACCCCAGTTGGTACTTTGCCACTCATTTATTTAACAAAAAATTATGTGAGACTAATCATCACACCATTATCTGTATTAATCTGCAATTCTGTTTCTTCCAAAAGCAAACAATATGTATCAACTTCTTCACTCTCTCCTCTTTCAATGTATAGGGAAGTATCCACTCGATTAGACTTTATAGTTTCCTTTTGCGCGCTCAGGTCAAACGCATAGATTGTATACAAACTTTTAAATGCTGTCATATCCAAAATAGGTTCTTTATTTCCATTACTTTCACACACCTTTTGGTAAGACTTGTATGCTTCAGCAAAATCATTTTTTTCCCAATTAATTTCCAATCTATCTCGTGGATAAAATGTTCCATCTAGAGAAACGCGAAGTTGTTTCACCTTAGCATTATCACTCAATGCATTATTCTTATCAGTCGCAGTATCACCATCTGGCTTTTTAAAAATGATCCACAGATATCGTGGCTTTCCTTCCAGAACACCCAAATTCCACGTGTAAGTAGTTTGATTGAGTTTAACGTGTTGACATCTTCTTTTGAGGTATGATACACTGAGTGGTTTCTTTGAGTTAAGTCTTCGATTCAACATCTCTTCTGTTTTAAGATTAGGAGTATATTCACTGATATACCAACTCATCTCCTCAATCACAAATTTATTCTGTTCACCAAAAGCACTAGCAACACCAAAAAGCAATCGATTTTCATTATCATTCCTTTGTAGTTGAAATCTAATTTTAAGACCATACAGAACTTTATCATGATCACAAAATCCAAATATACCTTTAAGAGGAACCGCCACAGTAAAACTATTTTCTGCTTTTGTATCATCATTATACATTCCTTTCCTTTGAGTATACCCAGGGTCTGTGTTTGTTCCCGTTGACATATCAGGAATAAAACCTTCGACAGACCCCTTTCCCATTCTATCACTGAATGTATAGAGTGTAAATTTTATCATTTCAGATACAGCAGAGACATAATCAACCGCTTCAACTTCTTGTGTTCCAATATACAATCGCACACTATCAAACATTTTCCAGAAGAAATCATTTACAAGTGTAGCGTTTGTGTTATTCCCAGCCTTAGTGAATTTAAATTTACACAACAAGAAACTTTCGGAGAGATTCAAATAGGTTTGTTGATTATTTATTTCAAAACTTTTGTACCATTTGTATTCCAGTCTGTTCCAGTTATTGCATTTACCTTGAAGTAATCTTCTTTTTTAGTGGAGTTTGAGATAATAATAGTATCATCCAAATCATAGATACTATCAATTGCTTCCATACTTGTATTTATTTAGGAAAAAAGATGTTAAAACTTTTGAAACCCTGATCCAAGTATTTGAATTATTTTCTGTCTTCCTTGACGGAACAACTGAGTTTTACCTTTCTTAATTTCTTTTATTGCTTGTAATTTATGAGATTCCTTCTGAGCATCTTTTATACTCTTTACAGCACCTGCTACATTTCCCACAGCAGAAGCAGTTGAACCAATTAGATCTTTATGTTTAAGAATAGTTGAACCAATACCCATGAGAGTATCAATTATCCCATCTCCTCTAAATTGATGTCCAACACCCCTTTGTCTCTTAGGTTTATAGTATCCTCTACCAAGATACATACCTTCACCCTTGTAGTATGGGGAAAGGAACATCCCATCCCCTGTAATTATTTTATATTTTCCCAACTCATGTTTCCTCACAATAACCATCGTATTTATTTATTGGAAAACTTCACGTAGGTGAATTCTGATGGATATAACTTCTCCATTAAAAGAAATCACACGATTATCTTGGTCGGTTATCCTAAAATTTACTCTGTGTATGGTTTTTCCTGACACAGGTAGATAAACCAAATTTTTGGGTTCCATATTGAATTTATAACCAATTGGGGTTGAGTATGCGCTGAATGAAAATATTGTATTTGTTTTTTTCCCATCATTATAAGCACCATCAATCAAATCACAGTGAATTAACACCGAATTTATTCCTGAGGATATTTGAATGACATTATCACTGTAAAACGTCCCATTAGTTTCAATCTTTTTTGAGGAGAAACCCAATAACTCTCTAAATGAATTATCAATTGTGAAATCAACCTTGTAGTTATTTTTAACTTTAATCGTTGATTTTGAAGTATGTTTTTGAATGTTTATAACAATATTTTTTGGTTCATCACCCTGTTCTTTCATAAGACGAGCAATTTCGGAAGATATTTGAGAAATCTCATATGCTCCGGGTGAGACTGTTATCGTTTTGTATCCACTTCCGGGATTATAACTAAACTTGTCATTTTTATCAGTTATATTAAATAAGGTATTATAAGTTTCCATGGACAATAAAGATGCCTCATATTCTTTTGTTGTGTCAAGTTGTAGTGGGTATGGGAATGAAGATGTGTGGTCGCTTGTTGTGAAATTGAAACTAAGGATTGTGCTTCTCATCTTATTTAATATGAGATAAAATGTCTTTATATTGATATTTATTAATTATTTTCATGTTCATCAACTGGTCTAAAATGGCTGATGCTTCATTAAAACAATTGTTATTTCCAGCCTTCTGACTGCCTAACAACAATAACAGTCTATTAACTAATTGCGATGGGTCATTTGGAAGAAAACTAACACCTGAACCAAGGATACTTAAAGCCTGAATAATGTGTTTCTCCTTCTCATTCTTCCTACTTTTACCAGAAAGAATAACCTTATAATTTAGAGTGTTCAGCAAATCAATATATACTCTATCATCATTATTTTCCATATCCAATGGTTTATCAATATACTTTGATTCATCCTTCACAGTTGAACCTTGTCTTCCATCTTTTGTGAGAAGAAACATTAATCTCGGAGTTAGTTTAACAGGGGGTTGAGCAGAACTTAAGAACCTTAATTCATCATTAAATATCAATACCTTTTCTTGAACAAGATGAAATATTGCTGGTTGTTCTGTTGGAATGAGTCCTGCTTTGGTTTTTGAATCCGCTGAATATTCATTGTTTTGAACAGCATTCACAATATAATCAGGGGTTGATTAATCTCTTCCAGTTGTTGAAATAAACCTTCATCATGTTCTAATTCTCCAATATGCTCTAATTCTTCCTCCGTCATTTGACTGAAATCTTTTAACATTTGGAGCTTTCTGGGAGTATATTCTACTGTGGGAACTGTGGAAACATCTTTCATTTTTTCTTGGGAAGTTTTTAAAAGTGGTTTAAAAAATTTCTCTTGTTTTCTTTCAAATGCTTCTTCGCCCATTAGTTTCTGTCTGCGTTTCTTCTTTATGTCTTCCTGTTGTTTTACAACTTTTGAAACCAACTCTTGATGTTCCTTAAATCTTCTTGCTCTTTCTTTTACATCCATTTATTTATTGTAAAATATCATTTAATGAATTGTAAAGATCAACAGGGAAATTTTCCTTTTCTTCATCATTCAAGTAGATGTGTTCAAATAAATCCTTTTCTTTAAATATTTCATCAAATTCTTTATTAACATTAATGCGAGTTGTAATTTCTTCTTCACTAATACTTGCATCTCTGCTTTTCATACGTTTGCGTTGAGTTTCTTCATCAACATCAAAACCGAATGATAAAATCTTCACTCCACTCAGATGTTTAATAATTTGTCTCGTTCCTTCTGGATTAGTTTCTAATATCCCAACACCACCAGATTTTAGTTTCCTTAACTCACTCTTACAATGTGAATATTTTGTTGTACCAAGAGAAACCTCCTCAAACATTTGACCTTCATTCCTCAATCGCATATGTTCCTCCACTGAAATATAGTGATAATCTTCACCTTTTACTTCTCCAGGTCTTATTGCTCTAGTTGTTGTTGATACAATGCGTATCACGGGGTGTTTTTTAAGTAAATTTACAATATTCTCATTTGTACTACACAAGAACCTTGATTTATGAAAGTTTTTTCCAGAAGCAGATTTACCCACAAGATTTATAATAATAGTTGTCATTTATATATGTAATTGTTTATAAAACAAAAAATATATCCCTTAATATCTCATCTTGTTTCACAACAATATATTTATATTTTTCAGTCGTGTGCTTCATATAATCCTCAAATTTCTTTTTACTACATAATGTAGAACAATTATCTCTCCAAAAATTATTGATATCTATTGAATTTAACTTGAATAAAATAAAAGTATTAGCATTGTTTCTGATGGAACGACGAGGAAGTTGAAAGTACGATTGACTAAGATAAATACAATTACAAGAAGAATGTCTCCCTCTTGTGTAGTAGCTGTCCATTACTGTTTGGTTTCTCTCATTAACACAATCATCAAAGATAACGAGGTTCTTTTTTGATTTATCCAAATCTTGGGGAGACGGTATATCATCCGTATTATCACTAAGAATACAAGTTATAGGATTTGATTTCTTTTTACATCTCTGTGTATCACAAAATAGTTGAATTATATCTTCAATGTTATAATCATTTAGGTTTTTTGACGTTTAAATAAACCGATTATATCTTCTTTTTGAAGACCAGCATTAAAACCTTGTGAGAGTAGTTGATACTCTGGTTGAAAACTCGACTTTGTGAAAATTATTAAATTGTCATAATCTAAAAAGTTGGGAGTGAGGAGCATTTTTAAAAGTAAGCAGGTTTTTCCACATCCACTTGAACCAACTATGAGACATCTTAATGAATTTGGGAGATTTTTATGGTTGTTAAATTTTATCTTATTTTCCCAAATAGGTAAAAAATCATTCATTTATATATTTGAAAAACAGGTTATTTAATTTATTATTGGCTTTTTTAGAAACTCTATATTTTATCCTAAGTTCAGGTTTAATTTCAAGATAATCCATTATTTTATTTATACAATATCTTGTGTTGATATTTCCCTGAAAATTACATCCATGAATAATATACAACAACAATCCTTTGAACATTTCTCTTATACGTTCAGTTTCTTCCCTTGTAAGGAAAGGTGTGTTATCATCCTCATACTTTACATTCATTTCTCTAATCAATCTTGTAAAGTAATTCATTTTTGGTGTAAATCTAAAAGAATTATTTTCCTTTTTATATTTTTTATTATCATTAATTAGAAGATAATCACAGAATATACATTGTTTATAGGCTTTTGACTCTGTGTTTAATCCCCGTCTTTCACACGCAGGACAATTCTCAAATTTGTCATATGGAGAATCAGGAAAGTCTAGCATATTTATAAAGTAAAACTTTACTTAAACTGAAATTCATCTATACTTTCAGTTGTATATTACCATCGATATCGATATACTTTTTTTCATTATCAGATTCAACGACAACATTTTTTATATTAAAGGTAATTTTAAAATTATCGTTAACTACTATTGAACGAAATGTCATTTCACCTGATATATTAACATCCTTTATTTCATCAGGATTTACATCTTTAGGGTTGTTGAAAAAAATACAAATTTCTCCTTGCATATTACAGATGGTCTTATCTTTTCTTTCTAAAGCTTCATCCATAAGGTTTTTGTTCTTTGATACTTTTTCTTGTTTCATTGCTTTTTCTAGTTTTGAATATATTACTAGAAGGAGAGGAGAAACTTTTGTTAGAGATACTTTAATTGATGTTCTACCAGGTATACTAAAGGCCCTTCCACTGAAGGAAATTGAAGAACTCATATTATTTACCATAATAGTTTTTATCCAATAGTTGTTATATTTATCTTTGTTCAATTTTACATCCTTGACATATTTCTCAGTATCTTTAACAGATGAAGAGATTGATTGAAACTTGTCTTTTGTGTCTTGAAACATTGTATTTATTAAGTGAAAAAGTTGGAGGATAAAATGGTTTTAAGCACAGATTCACCTTGTAAAACAAACGAAATTTTCATCAAGAAAATTTTAGTTTAAGCAAAGTTTTATTCTATAAATATGGTGAATACAACGTACTGCGATGTTTGTAATCACGAATATAAACATTATAGAAAACACCTCCGAACCAACAAACACACATTTAATCTGTTTCATAAAATATCTCCTCTTGAGTTGGAAAGAAAACATTGTGATATCTGTTCAAAGGATGTTTTGAAGAGTAGTTATAATAAACATCTTCAATCACAAAAACACAAGAAAAATGAGTTTAAAGTAAAGGGAGACTATTATATTGAAAACACTGATGGGGCATTTAAAGGGCATATAAAAATAAGGATTTTTCAATTTGGAGAACCCGGTCCATCATCAATAGCTGAATCAATTGAAATAGTGAAACCCGATGTTGAAAAATTTATTAAAAAGACATTAAAAGAAATGAAAACTTTAAAGTTTTATATGGGAGTGAAAATGAATATGAAAAGACAAGATGAAGAACAAACTCCTTATATGAGAACAGATCTTCATTTTATAACATCATTTCAAGATTTTTTGAATAGTGGGGTTTATGAAGAACTATCAAGACAAGAGGAGGATGTTGATAATACAGTGGTAGGAAGTGGATTCAATATTAAAAAAATCATCTTTTTAGATATACACATTCTAAAATCAAACCCTCTTAAAGCTTCTTCTTATATTGAATTACCAAAAGAAATAAAACTAAAGAAGGCAGTTGTTAATATTAAGAACAATGATAATAAATGTTTTCTCTGGTCTGTTCTTGCTCACTTACATCCACCAAAATGTAATTCAGAAAGAGTAAAACAATATATGAAATATGAGAATACCTTGGACATTAAAGATTTTAAATTCCCAATGCCACTAACAGATATTCCTAAATTTGAGAAAAAGAATAATCTTTCTATTAATGTATATGGATTAACGGATACAAACAAAGTTCAAATATTAAAAATTTCAAACAACTATAAAAATGAAGAAACACACATTGATCTTTTATATTTTAGTGTTGGAAAGAATTCACATTACACATACATCAATAATTTATCAAGATTAATCTCTTCTCAGGTATTCAGAACAGCAAACAAAATATATCCTTGTAAGCGATGTCTTAATTCATTTCATACAAAAGAACGATTAGAACAACATTCAAAATATTGTAGTAATCATAAATCAGCTGTAATTACAATGCCTAAACCTGGTGAAAAGATTTCTTTTGAAGATTATAATAAATCTATCATGCACCCATTTGTGATATACGCTGATTTTGAGTGTATCCTTAAAAAGATAAATACTGCTTCTCCTAATCCAAAAGAACCATATACAAATAAATATCAAAAACATATTCCTTGTGGTTTCTGTTATTATATCAAATCATCTGTTGGAGAAAAGTATAACAAACTTGAACATTATCGTGGAAAAAATGCTTCACAAGAGTTTGTAAAACGATTAGAAAAGGATTGTATAAGACTCACTAAATTAATGAAAGAAACAAATGAACCGATGAAATTAACCAAAGAAGAAAAATTAGAATTTAGAATGAACAATATCTGTCATATTTGTGAGGGAAATTAAGGAGTCTAAAGTTAGAGGCCATTGTCATCTTACTGGTAAATATAGAGGTCCCGCTCATTCCTGTTGTAATCTTAATTATAAATTACCTTCTTTTTATTCCAGTCTTTCTTCACAACAGCGCCAACTATGATACACATCTATTTATAAATGAACTTTCAAAAACACCAGGGAGTATTTCTGCCATAACAAACACAAGTCAAAAGTATATTTCATTTTTCAAAAATGATATTCACAAAACCTTTAACTCGTATTAGGTTTCTAGATTCTTACAAGTTTATGGGAACACCACTAGCCTACCTCGCATCAAATCTAAACTCCACGGACTCTTTTCCAAATCTTAATTCATTCTTTCCAAAAGAGGAAATTCTCACTCAAGAGGAAATTCAGATTAAAGAGAGAATTCAAAGTAAAGAGGAAACTGTAATTAATGAAGAAATTCTAACTGAAGATGAAATTCTAATTATAAAGAAAATTCGAACAATGAATGAAATTCTAACTAAAGAGGAAATTCAGATTAAAGATGAAATTCTGATTAAAGAAGGAATTCTTACGAGAGAGGAAATTCAAACAAGGAATGAAATTCAAAGTAAAGAGAAAATTCTTACAAGTAAGGGAATTTATCCTTATGATTATATGGATTCATTTATGAGATTTAAAGAAACACAACTTCCTTCAAAAGAAAGTTTCTATAATAACCTTTATGAAGAAGAGATAAGTGATAAGGAATATAAACACGCACAAGAAATATGGAAAATATTTAAGATAAAGAACCTTGGAGAATATCATGATTTATATCTAAAAACAGATGTTTTATTGTTAGCTGATGTGTTTGAGGCTTTTAGAACACTCTGTCATAATAAAAATTGTTATGGATTAGACCCTGCCCACTATTTCACAGCTCCTGGTTTAGCTTGGAGTGCAATGTTGAAAATGACAAAACAAGATATAGATTTAATCAGTGATGTTGATATGCTTTTGATGATTGAGAAGTCCAAGAGAGGTGGAATATCACAAGTATGTTAAAAAAGATATGCTAAAGCAAATAATAAATATCTTCCAAATTATAATAGTGAAAAAGATAGTAATTATTTGATGTATTTTGATGCTAATAATTTGTATGGATGGGCAATGTCTCAATCTCTGCCTTATGGTAAATTAGAGTGGGTGGAAGAAAAGGATTATGAAAAGGCTTTGATGAATA
>NW_028222265.1:42500-51202 GCF_056783735.1 Eptatretus burgeri
ATCGTTGATGTAATAGATACAGTTGCTTGGTGTTTTAACGTGCATGCTATGATTTAAGGGAAGAGATTTTGAGGTTCATTTTGACTTCACAAGAATAACAATGAGACAAAGATAAATTGAAATTTTTTGACTCTGCCCCTTTTTTTACTCCGCCCCCTTTTTGACTCTGCCCACAAACCCCAACGATCCACACAAGCTTCACCCACACAAGCCCTCACCCACACAAAGCCCTACCCACATAAGCCCCACCCACAAAAACCACATTCAACATATTCACATAATTAGTGAATTAGTTGAATTTGATTATCCACACACAACACATGTTTATTTAATTTAAAAAGATTTGCTCCACCCATCCACACAAGCTTCACCCATCCACACAAGCTCCACCCACACAAACCCCACCCAAACAAACCCCACAAACACAAACCCACGCCCAGCCACAAACCCCATCCACACAAGCCCTGCCCACACAAACCCCATCCCACACAAGCCCCGCCCACACAAGCCCCCGCCCACACAAGCCCCCCGCCCACAAGCCCCGCCCACAAGCCCCGCACAAGCCCCCCGCCCCACAAACCCCACCCACACAAACCCCATCCACACAAACCCCATCCACACAAGCCCCTCCCACACAAACCCCATCCACACAAGCTCCGCCCACACAAACCCCATCCACACAAGCCCCCGCCCACACAAACCCCATCTTCCACACAAGCCCGCCCACAAATACCCCACCCACACAAACCCTGCCCACCCTCCTCATCGCTTCCTCCTGTGCACCCCCACCTTTGACCCACCACCCCCTCATCCCAGCACCCCAACCTACCCCACATGCACACGGGGAGGAGAGGGAGTGGGATGATGGGGTGTTAAGGAATTCTGTTGAGGGAGCTCTACTTCCCCCCACCCCTCCTTTACATCTCCTCTTTATTCTTTTTTATAATTAAGAATCTGGGGTAAATAATTGAAATCAAAGCAAATATAATTAAACAAGATTGAAAATATTAAACATTCTTCTTTGGGTAAATATTCAGTTGAAAGAATGGATGATCTTTCCCAGCAATCAGCTTCAGATGTCTTGAGAGTGTACATGTCAGATTCCTCCAGAAGATTAATTTGTGTGTTTGGTTCATCCAGACAAGGTGTTTAAACTGAAAAAAATTTCAAAAAATAATAGAGTCAACACTCAAGAGAGATATAGACAGAGATATAGAGACAGAGGGATAGAGAGAGGCCGGATGGAGACAGACAGACAGGAACTAAGAGATAAGCAGAGAGAGTCAGATGGATAGAGACAGAGGGGGGGGGAGGAAGACAGGACAGACAGAGAGACAGAGACAGACAGACAGAGACAGAAAGACAGAGACAAGGTGATAATTTCTCACCTTGGAGCTACTCGGGATCAAAGGAGCATGAGAGTACTTGTTTCCAGTCGGAAATGGTATCATTCAGTAAAATTCTGAAGGATTGAGATATCTTGAAGAAAGTGGATTTCATTTTTACAACTCATCGTGTAATTCAGTCAATTCATTTTCAGCATTTGCAGAATTAGCATGATGCCCTTATGTGGAGACAACACTGTTAGAAAAAAAAAAATATTGGTCATATAGTGATTTAATGAATAATCAGTTGCTTCTGCATCTTTCTCCAGAGGAAGCCGGACTTCTGACAATGCACACACACACACACACACACACACACACACACACACACACACACACACACACACACACACACACACACACACACAAACACGAACTTACCAACATTGTGATGGGTTCTCTTTCTTAAATCGTCAAGATGAAAGACTCAGTTCATGTCTCAGTCATTTACCATTGGGACAAGATGAGAAAAAATGAAAAAGCCGTCAGACAAGATTTTCGATCGAGAGCTGACTTTTAAAGATCTTTGAGGAAGTGTGATTACGTAATCTTGGAAATTTTTCCGGCCTTGAACACAATTGGGGCAGCTTCCTGTTTTTCAACAGCTCAGTAATTCTGGAAATTTTCCCAAGCTTCCTGTTTTCAGATGCATGACTGTGCTCTGCCCCATTTTACAAACCAAAGGAGAAATAGCTTTTTCTTTCGTGCTTGGAATAGAATTAAGTGGGGAATGGAATAAAAAATATGAAAGGAAAGAAGTGTTTTAATCAGTAGAGTCTCAGTATAACATTTTCTTCAATGGGGCAGAGATCAGTCTCCCATTTTGGGCTTTTAGGGCTTGAGGCAGAAAGGTTTTAACATCAAGCTTGTATGAGAGAGGTATGAAATCAGTCTCCTATTTTGGACTTTTGGGAAGCAGAGTTAGAGTTTCTCCATTCATTTGTATGTGGGAGAGGAGGAGATCAGTCTCTCGCTTTTTTGGGCTATTAGCGGGGCTTGATTCAAAGAAGTTTTCCCCGTTTTCCCCATTAATTTGTATGGATGCCTTAGAAACCCCATTTACCTACTCTACTCCTCACCTCAGTTGGAGCATATACAGAGACCAGAGGAAATGACACCCAATGAGTGACAAAATCCTTTTTCCCATAATACACTCGGTGACCAGTGTTACCTCAATTACCTCATTGGAGTCAGGGTATTGGAAGCTTAGCTGCAGGAAACTCCTTATGGTGTATGTAAACCATCAGAGCAACAGCAGAACAATAGTATCTCTGCTGTAACTACCCGCAATGATCTCCTAGCAATCCGGTGTGTCCCAGACCTCAGAGAGTGCTGCGATACCCGATGTCCAAACGCTTGAGCTCAGATTATAACAGAGACAGGTGATCATTCTCTCTTTGGGATGGGAGATTCCAGGCACCCACCTGAAGGGACTGGCCTTCCAGGTTAACCCAAGGAGACCGCCTTCTGGTGGACCAACATGTCAGCACCACCCCAACACACTCTCCCACAGACTGACCTGGGAATGATACCCCGTAGATTTTTACCTCCCTATCCTCAAAGATTGAGGTGGTCCTGAAAGCTTTGCCCAAATCCGTCGTCATCATGGTGAGCTGCCCCTCTACGAAAGGAAGCTGCACAGGAGGTACTCCCACGGAGTGGGCATTTTCAGATATTTTTATGCTTTTGAAGAATGTTTTCCAGTAATGAGAAGGGTTTCTACGGTGGCAGGAGGTGAAAATCCTGCCACAAACCTCCTAATATAAAAATGATAACGCAATGGCAGGATGACATCTTCAGACACAACTGAGCACTCCCCCAGAGTATAACCCGATTGAGACAACAAGTTTTTTCCATGCTCGTGAACAAACTTTCAGAACATTATGGGTGCCAAAGGTTGTGTTCAAGTTTCATCGGAATTGTGTGGTTTCTGAAGAAAGCAAATATCTTCTTCTTTTTTTTTTTTTTAGCAGCGTCTCGCGTAGCAAACGCTGCTCCAAGAGGTCGGCGTTGTTGCTGTTGTTGTTGTTGTTGTTGTTGTTCTTCTTCTTCTTCTTCTGTTTCTTCTGCTTCTAGGCAAAAAACGATTTCCCCTCCATTTGGACTAGAAATAACATAAACACAATCCGGATCTCCTTAAATTCTAAACGCAGCACACATCCTCACATTGAGGGTGCCTTTTGAAGCGTCTATCATGAACTTTTTTAAATATATTCGGACATTTGCTTTAAGAAGTTTTGAAAAAGTTCGCGTTACTATTTAAAAGATTAATCCATTTTAACATATTGTAATTTCGGAACTACACATTATCTATTTCGTAAATACACTATATTTCGTAAATACGTAAATACACTATAGCGGGTCTCGCTATTGGCTTAATCGAAGAACGTGACGAAATATCGGAAGTTGTTAGTGTTTTTTTTTGTTTTTTTCGCCGACAAAACCTTTGAGACGCTGCTCTTGGACACATTTTTCCTTGTTTTTTGGGTGGAGGGGGAGGGGAGGTCAGGTCAGGCCAGATTTGTTCTGTGATTTGCTTTAGGTACCATGCAAGCAAACAAAATTTTTCCAAATCAGTGTGCCTCCTGTAGATTTTTTCCCTAATTATGACATCATCGGTCACGTGGTACAGGCACCATCTTGGAAAAACCGAAAAACTTTGCACCTCCATATCTCTAAGCCACTCCATGAGAAAACAAATCGTGCACATGGCTCATTGTCAAGTACTGCACATGTGGAATAAGATGTGTTAATTATGATGTCATTGCTGTCTTCATTATGACATCATAATTTGACAAATTTTAGCAATGCTTGATTGGATAAGTAATGAAAAAAAAATTCTTTGCAACTGTTGGTCGAATTGACACAAAATTTTCACCACAGCCTGTAACGGCTGCCTCCTCCAAGAAGGAATTTATAATGAGTACTTATGATGTGCATTCTTCACGTGGTACAGGCACCATCTTGGAAAAACGGAAAAACTTTGCATCTCCACATCTCCAAAAACACTCCATGGAAAAAATTGAAACATGGCTCATTGTCAAATACTCCCCATTTGGAATAAAATATGTTAATGATGAGGTATCGAAGTGCCTTCACTATTGCATCATAATTCAACAAGCGCAATACTTGATCCAGTCAGTATGAAATAAAAATTATATATGCAATTTTCGAAAACAGCTACACTGATTCAAGCAAAACTTTAAATAATTGATCAACAATTAACAAACCCTAACAGCTGGGTTTATAGGATGGAGCGTTATCCGTCTGTCCATCCATCCACAAATACGTTCAACTTCTTCTCTGAAGAAATACACGTATGATTTCGATGGCTTTTACCACAATGTTCACCGCCATGTTTGCACCAATGTTTGATCATGGCATTAAAAAAAATATTCGACTTTCAAGAGGTTTAAGTGGGGTTGACACTCCAAATTATGTATTTACTTTTTCTTCTCTGAAACTGCACACACAACTTTGATGAAACTTGACCACAACCTTTATCATCTGTATGATATACCAAAGTTTGATCATGGCTGAAAAAAATTATCCGAAGTTGTTTACTTTCTTCTCCATTACATATTTGTTGGTCATCCATGCTGACCAGTTGTTCTCTGGTTATTTTATCCTTTGCGACCAAGGTGAGCACCCAGGAGTGTGCCCCTATGTTTTCATAATTAGAATGCCATGCTGTGGTGGAAGGACTTATGAAGCTGCTTTTATACTGTATAGCTTAGCATGGCATGTGTTTAAAACATCGGAATTCATCAAGACTTTTTTTTTCAGTGATTTAGCCCAATCAACTCAGGAGGTCATGACGATCATTTCGTTTAAGTGCATTCCACGCAGAATGCTCCAGTACAACCCCATATAAAACATGCACTTACACACACACACACACACACACACACACACACACACACACACACACACACACACACACACACACACACACACACACACACACACACACACACACACACACACACACACCTGAGTCCTTTATAGTAGATGGCTTATGCTTCATACTCTTCATTATAGCACCTTCAGAGTCTTGCTCTTCATCTTGAAGAAATTAACAATTTATTATGCTGTAAACACTTGAGTGTTTGAATCACTTTTCAATTACATTGCAGCCTGGTTTTGGCTGATGGGAATAGTGGCTTGCTTGAGATGGTCCGGGTCACTGAGTGTTTTATGAAAGATCTCTTGGTAACCTGAGTTTGAGCCCCTGTTATGCCATGAGATGAAACACTAGGATTGGTTGACTCAGCCCAGTAATTGGGAAGAGTGAGTCATTCCAGTATCCTGCACAGGTGTGGCGACCTGTCCAGAGTTGTGCAAGGAAAAATTACTTTGGAATCCCAAAATGTCCAAACATGCAAAAGAGGATTGCATCTACTTCTTCTTAAGTCTTCTTTTTCGATGCATTGGAAGTCAATTTCATTACAATATGCAAAAGATATTCCACATCGCAATGATTTAAAATAGCTTTGGTGAATATTTGTAGGAATAAAAAAACACTCCAAAAATGAATCATTGAACAGGCCCAGTGGGGAGAGGGGGGCGGGGGGGGGGTTCGGGTGCATGAGAGGGAAGTGAGGAGAAGGATCAATGGTCATTGAAAGCTTGGGTGTCCTCCCTCCTAACTCACCCCTTTTCCTATAGATCCCCTGGAATCCCCTCTGTTCTCAGAAGTCAGAATTGAAATGAATTCCCATACACATGTGCCAGAAGTAATAATTTGTTAATTGCATAAGCCATTTTAATTAACATCATCATTTAATGCAGTAAAATATAAGTATGAGTGTGAATGGCAATTCAATAACAATTTTACATTTATAAATACCGATCTTTTGGGATTGGCCCTCATTTCCAGTAATTGATAAAGCGATCTCAATTGCATAAAACACCTTCATGTGCGGATTTGTTTTAAGAAAAGTTCTTCAACGGAGATAAATTCATTTCTACTGTTGCAGTTACTTGATAAAAGCGTTGAAATTACATGTTTTTACTTTTCCAGTTGTTTCATGATAATGTTAGAAACGTTGTCAATTGTTACTTGGATTTTATGTCTTCTTTTTAAAATCTATGAACACAAGATTATGTATTGTACTTTGTTCAAAAAATATGTCTTGTCACCTCTCTTAATTGTATATTCTCAAATGACAATGGAAAAGGTTTGAGAAAAGAAGGAGATGTCATATTGGGAGGAATATATCCTATCCACTTTGGAATAGATAAAAAAAAGAAGAGTCATTTAAATCAAGACCAGAATTTCCAGGATGCACAGAGTAGAGTATTTTACACAATTACGTTTTCGTTCCAGAGAAAAGCGACTCTAATTGTGCCATTGTAAACATATCTTTTTATTTGCTATTTACGATACCGTTTTGTTGTGCACTGCATTTACCAGGGCCGTGATACGTTCATTGCCAGAAATGCGTCAAGTTAATGGAATTTTCAACATCTTTTTGATAACACTGGGCTGCATTTGAAATATTTTTTCAGAGGTCTCGGTTTTCTCAACGGCCCTCCATGTTTTTTGCATGCTGAATTCAAGAAATGTATCTAATTTCGCTCAATCAGGTCAAGTTTTTCTGCCCATCTCAATTTTAAGGAAAAAAATAATAATAATTTTTGTTTTTTAATTAGTATTTTAAAATTCAAAATCAGATATACATTGACAGCAAGTGTACAAACGATACATATAATGATACACAAGTACACTTAATGTGGAAGAAAGTGCCTTCTCAATTACTTTCATTTCAATTTCTGAAAAATATACATGTCGTTGTTTCTGGCAACACCCAACTTCCAGTCGCTCCAGCAGCTGCGTGGGCTCAGTCTGGTGTGAGCTTTCAACTTAGAGTGCAAGTGAGCCATGATGCGTTCTGCGCAGGTAATCCTCCCTTACTCTAACATTTCTTTGACTCATGATGAATTGAAAGTGCAAAGAATGGCCCCGACAAGTTCTGCTATATCTGTGGTAAAGTGACCATGCCAGACTGGCAGTCTAACCTCCACACGTTTTGTAAGGAAAAAGCTATCACGCATACTTTGGAATGAAACTTGGTGACCAGGACAAATCCTTTGACCCTCACATATGCCACCAAAACGTGCATTGAGAGTCTGTGGCACTAGAGCCACAAGTAGATTGAGTGTCTGCTTTTTGGTATCCCAATGGTGTGGAGGGAGGGAAGAGATCATACTAATGACTGTTATTTCTGTATGGCAAACCTGCAAGGTGAGTTTTATCAATTTTGTTTGAGGTTTAACTTTTTATGTTTAATAAATTCCCAAACATTCTAAATTGTTTAACTTTATATTTTCATGTCACCCCCTTGACCCAGGAATGTCTATCTCTTTCATTTTAGGCATAAATCGAAAAAACAAGCAACACTTAAAATATCCAGAGGTGCCATCTGCCATTAAACCATCTGGCCTGGAACCAGGTTCCAACAATGTTGTGTCACACGCTCTTGTTGAAATCCTCAGAAGATTCTACTTCCCGCCACTGCACATCCAAGCTCGGACTTATAGAAGAATTTTGTCAAAGCACTGAACAAAAGAGGTCGAGCTTTCGCTTTCCTGTACAATAAATTTCCTCGCGCAAGTGAGGCTAAACTGAAAGTAGGCATTTTTGATGGCCGTCAGATCAGGGAGCTTGCACAAAGATCCTAAATTCGATGAAAGTATGGAGAGCAATGAGAGGAGTGCCTGGCTCTCATTCAAATCAAGTGTGACGAACTTTCTGGGCAGTCACCGAAGTCCAGAGTATTAATGTGTTGTGGAAGGGCTCCTGCAAGTCTTCCAGGCTCTTTTGGAGCACGCATGTCCATTAAGATGCATTTTCTCAGCTCGCATTTAGACTACTTTCTGGAAAACTGGGAGTGATGTCAGCGAGGAGCAAGGACAATGGTTTCACCAGGATATTCGAGTGATGGAAAGAGAGGTACCAGGGCCGATGGGATGTCCAGCATGCAGCTGCAGACTACTATTGGTGCCTCACGAGAGATGTTACGAATCTGAAACACAGACGAAAATCTTTGTGAAAGCCATTTATTCCGCATTAATTCTTTTCCTTCGTCTTTTTAATGTTGAATTTCACATTAACGGTACTTGTGCGTCATTTTATATGTAGTTTGTACATTTTCTGTCAATGTAAGTCTGATTTTGAATAAAAAAAAAATGCTAATTAAATTTTTATTTATTTTTTTATTTTTTTCCTTAAAATTGAGATAGCATAAAAACTTGACCTGATTGAGCGAAATGAGATGCATTTCTAAATTCAGCATGCAA
Organism: Eptatretus burgeri; assembly: GCF_056783735.1. NCBI lineage: Eukaryota > Metazoa > Chordata > Myxini > Myxiniformes > Myxinidae > Eptatretus > Eptatretus burgeri. Next base: position 51,188 of record NW_028222265.1, read on the forward strand.
AAAGCATATGGGAAC